>NC_043005.1:104406489-104423989 GCF_006345805.1 Octopus sinensis | reverse complement strand
ATATGACACCTTTGTGTCATATATTGCTGTGTTTTGTCACAGGAAACTCATTCAGAGACATATATTAATAGTAGACTATGTGTCCCAGAATATATTTTGACTACGAACAAATCGGAAGTATTGCATAAGTGGCATAACTCTTTTATTAAATGACATATATAATTCAAATTAGACATGTCGGTGGAGTACCTGTCCCTCTATAGCACCTTCTTTTCCAGTTCTTTAAAGTAGACAAATAATTCGTTTCAAACAGAATCAATGTGACGTCACTGAGGTTTTGGCAAAGGAGCGATGCAGGCTGTCCGACATCCACAAAATGCCACAAGTTGCTTACAAAAGATGAATGGCTACAACATTTCACAGATGACGTTTAAAGAAAAGGCAAAATTCGACAAACCGAACTGAGAGACCATTAACTGCCGATACTGACGCACATCACCAGCGAGTGGATGAGCTGATCTGCGCGGACAGACGAGTCACGATACGTAACAGAAAATGATGGAAAATTTGGGGTATCGAAAAGTGTGTAAAGTAGGTACCTCGGTCGTCAACAATTCATCTGAAAGAGAAACGGGTGGAAGTCTGCTCTGATCAATTGGAAGCGCTTGAAGACAATGAAGACACGACTTTTTTAATTACGATTTGGTGACGATTATGAAATGTGAATGTATCTTTATATTCCGAAAAGAAAGCTTAGTCCATGGAATGGTATCTGAAAATTCTCCAACTTCACCATGGCAATGCTTTGAACAATGGTTTGATGCCATAGACAAGGTGAAAGTGGTTGTGAAGAAATGGGTGCAACAGTGCACACCTGTATTTTTGAAAGAGGATTCAAGCGTTGGGTTCTGATATACCGAAAATGCATTGTTTGTGATGGAGTCTACGATGAATAGTACATTTGCACACAGAAATGTTACTCTACTAACATGCGCATTAGGAGCAACCTATATTAGTTAATAAAAGTTATACCCACTTTAGCATTATTTTCTATACAACCCGCAATATTAGTATAGGCTGATCCTTATTTAACATAGACAATGATAGAATTCATTACCATTACAGTTGTGGCCAAAGGTTTGGAACATAGGTCTGAAAATAAAAATTTCTATAATAAATGCCCAAAGTTATAGCTAATTTGCAACATACTACTTGGCCAAAAGTGTGGAACATAGGTCTGAATTTTAGAATTTTTATATTAAATGCCCAAAGGTAGATTTGAATCGAATTGTACTTGGGTATAACAATTTCAATGTTTTAAAAAATGTTCGATACTTTTGGCCATACTCCGTGTCTCTCTTTATAATGTTGTACTCGTAGTAGTTGCCGAGTATAATAATTCCACTTGCTCGAGATATTTACTTACTGTGGGTCCAATATGGCCGCTTGAGGCCTCGGTATATTTTGTTTCGTTGGACATTTTACTCTTCTAATGAACCTTCCAACTCATTTCTACTTTGTCTCAGTTATAGATCCGTGGCATCAGGGTGCATTATTTGAGTATTTGCTACGTTTGGGGTTTTTATAGTCACACACCAGTAGAAGGACACTTTATAATGTTGGCAAAGCTTCGTTATGCATCTTTTCCTACTCATATTGATATAAGCTTTTTTCCAAAGGTACATCGTGGTTTGGCTAAAAAAAAAGGTCAGCTGTATCTCAATATTAACACATTAATTGTACATGGACTTGATCTAACAGAGGCAGGGTATGCGTAGCAGCCATGGAACCATTTTGTTGTTTATCTATGAGTTTTTTCAAAAAATGATCTTGTAGTTCGTCTTCTAAAAGAATGTGCTGAGTAGATATTCTTATAGATTACTAGCAGTATCGCCCGGCGTTGCTCGGGTTTGTAAGGGAAATACCTATATAAGCATTTTTAGAGATGTAAAGTATAATAGCCATCTCAATATGGCTAACCACAAAGGGGGGGTGTTACTGTAGCTTTTTACGTTCTGAGATTTAATAATAAATTTTTAGAGTTACTTCCAAAAATGCATTAAAAATGGGAAAAATTGATGGTAATTTTTTTTTAAATCGTAGACTCATCGTAGACGCGCGCTAATACCCAGAAGGGCTCGATATGAATCACGACTATAAGACACCCGGTTTTGGTTAAACTGCACCGCAAAATGTGGAAGTAGTTAGGAATCTAAATCGTAGGAGACAGACAGCACACAACCTCACTTTTATATATAAAGATGAGCTCTTGAATGATTTTGTTGCTGCCTTTCTCACATTCATAAACTGTTTGCTTTTTCTTTTTGATCACTCAAGTTTTTGTTAAAGTGGAATTGATACGGCCAGCACTGGAAGTCCATTTTCTGGTAGAAAATCATCCGTGCACATAGAAAAGCATTCAACCATGAAAAAGTAACTGCAGTAGTCGGCTGCACTGAAATATTTTTGAATTCAAGGTCAAATTAAATCTATCTACCGTTTAAACCCGGTTGAGTTTCTATTCGTTATAACAAGCTAATTAACTTGCTTTTCTTCAAATGCGTAGCGTTCTTCAGAAATTGTGAGAGTCCTCAAACTCAATTCAATCTGACTGGAATAACCTTCGACAATAAAACAGTGAATCCTAATTCGACCACTACATTATCAGATGCTCATAATTTCGACCGAATACTGTTATAATCCTGTTGCTCTTCTCAAATTTAAAAATACTTTAACCCTTTCGTTACCAAACCGCCCAAAGCCGCCCGAAAAAATTTTGGTTTATGAAACCAAACCGCCCAAAGCCGCCCGAATTTACCTATTCATATTTAAATGAGAATATCAGAGCAAATCTCTTCAGTACATTCGTGAAAACACGTATTATACTTCGTAAACAGTTCAACTACAGTTTTGTACAATAATCGAAGTGTAATTTTAATTCCGTGAATTTTGGGAGATTTTTTTCCGAAATTTGTTCCTATTGTGTTTTCAAAATTTGTAATTCTGACAAAAAATGGATACGAATTTCATTATATCAAGCAGCGAGTCAGAATTCGAAGGATTTTCTACTGAAGACCTTCATAAATCTAACTCTATGACTGAAAAAAAAAAGCACATGGTATTTGATAATGAATTTGATGTTTCATTTTCCGAAAGTGAAAACAGTGAATCCGACATCTCCGATAGCGATAAAGAAAACGAATTGGCACCTGAATGGAGTGAAAATTTTAAAACTGTTTCTTTCGGTGATTTTTCTGCAGAAACTGGCCCAAGCCACAGACTTTCCCAGAAGGGTAAAGCCTTAGGCTATTTCTATTTACTTTTTCGAATGAGCCTATTTGAAATCATTACAGCGAAAACGAACCGTTACGCTAAACGTAAACAAAACGAAGAAAGGATAGTTTGTTATTTCCCACAACCTTAAATGAAATTAAGGCCTATTTTGCCATAAATATTATTATGGGTATCAGAAAGTTACCCAGAATAACAAATTCTATCGTAAAATTTTGTTGTATACCCAATTGAATATTAGCTAATATTTTCTATAGCGATGTTTGAACAAAATTTTAATAATTTTATATTTTGTGGAATTTACCTGTATCTACCTGCAAATAGAGTCACTTTGTGACAAAAATTATAGTATAGAATTGGTTGAGAATATTTCATTAAATTATCTTCCAAAAATCAGATTAATATATCGATAAATAAAAAAGTTATAGTTGTTTAATGAAACCAGACTAAATTTATGATTACGTTAGAAATTAATTGAAACACATAAGGGGTGTAATTTGGTCAGAAATATAGTAACGAAAGGGTTAAAGATATACTGAAATTATTATATAGAACATGAAAGACAAAGCAATAAGGATCACTACAGAGGAAATGAGTAGTTTCGTTTTTACGGAGATACTTTAACGCAGAATAGTAGGATACGCATGAGCTCAACTGATAACTGATATTTTTTTAGTACTAATTTGATATCTATTTGTTCAGCATGTCTGGGTGCTGAAAACTGCTGACCTATCGACAGGAAATTTTATATCCCTACCACTTGGAAATGTCTTTTTCAGAAATGTTTGCCATCATTATCAAATATATAATTAACAATTTAACAAATTAAAATGAACCCGTGATTCTTGTCTTTTTTAATATATTTCAAGATGTTGCTTCCAGTATGTTTTGTTCACCATTCATGTCAGAGCATGTGTGTGTGTGACTCTGTGTGTGTGTGTGCGCGCGCACGCGGTACTAGACATGTGTGGTCTACAATTCAGTATCCAGCTGAATATTTTGCTATGAATGCCGGGTGAAGTCATTTCTATTTGTTTTTGTTTTTTTTTAACATTGAAAACATTTAAGGAACAATTACTATCGTTGTTTTTGTTTTTGTTTGGATTACCGGTAAAAATTTCCATCCTGTCGAAAAAAATTGAATTCGAGATATGCTCGAATAAAATACCATTGCGGCGTGCATAGAAACCGGTGTGATGAAGCCCGGGGAAGCTGATCGCAGAGCAGATCCCGCGATAGTAATGGGTGGGGTGGGGTAGTAGCAGTAGTGGTGGTGGTGGTGTAGTAGTAGTAGTAGTAGTAGTAGTAGTAGTAGTAGTAGTAGTGGTGGTGGTGGTGGTGGTGGTGGTGGTGGTGGTGGTAGTAGTAGTAGTAGTAGTAGTAGTAGTAGTAGTAGCAGTAGTATGAAAATTAGATTAACAATAAGAATGATGTCCGTAGCTTCCCCAACGTTGCTAGTAATAACAATCACAGTATCAACAATGAGAACACAACAGCAACGGCGAGAACAAGAACAGCAACAACAATAGCGAGAACAACGCCAATCGTTTGTTAGCTTCAAAGGAGTGTAGGAGAAACTGAAGATGAGAAGGAACGCGGAAAAGGAGGTAAAGTATGTTTGTAGTGACTTTGTCTCTTTCCGCGAAGTTTTCGCCGGATAAGAACAGTGTCCCACCTCACCTTCTCCTGTGACAAAGAAGGGTCTTCAAAAGGAGAGTTTTTAAAGATCATCTGCTATGTAAGAAAATAACAAGACATCTGTTACATCAAATAAAACTAGAATTTCGGCGATTGAAATAAGGGAAAGCAGCTTAAAAGACTCAGTACTCGTACATTATATAACCTATAGAGAGGCCCCTTAATGATGGTGGAAAGAAAAATGTATGAGAGAAACAACCGGGACGTTGACATTGATTCCTACTTAATTGTAACTTTTACTAAACTATGTGGGGAAGTGGTGAGAGTACGAGCAACCTACAATGGACCACAGAGAAGAAATGTATTCTATTAAAGTTCAACCTTTAAATATGTCTGGCTGGTGGTGCACAGTAGAAAAGTCAAGTGTTATATGTGTGATAGCAAAAATTACTCGAGGCCTTTCAGCTCGTAAAAAAAAAGCAACAGCATAAAAAAGGGATAGTTGTAGAAGCAACAATAGCCGGGTCTTGAGATGAAAACCAGAGGCACAGATGAAGTCTGCCGCACAAGCACCAGTGCGCTCCGTTATGACTCATTCTTCAATCAGGAAACACTTTTATTGATAATATTAGGAATCGTTTGGTGTTCATGTCCCTATCTCTGTGGATCTGTACATCCGAGAATACAGTCATTTTGTGATACAATGAGATTTGATCTGGCGTATGTTTATATCATTTCTAGTCTGTCGATAATTCCTTATAATCGTGTAAATGTATTATCTACTGGTAAATACTGGAGAGCCAGAAACAAAACATTTAATCGTTTCTGCTCTATCTCCAAATATTCTGCAAATGTTTAATGTATTCAGTATTATTACTTTTGTCTCATAGTTTCTGGAGGGTAAGTTTTGTTTCTGTCTTACAATGGAAAAATACTTTCGATTTTACTAGCTTCGGCTTTAGTTTTGAGTTGTGCTGTTCTCAGTTAGTGTTAAGAATTATCTTCATATATTTCTACCATATTCGAATTTCTCCGGTATTGACGATGCAGAATTTTATTGCTATAGGTTTAGCATGATGTGCCGTAACACTATGTATAACCGAAACTAATGTATAAACTGTATACGAAACGAAATCTTTCATTACACCTTCACACAAACATATACATACACATACACCACCATAAAATTCACTTACGCACGTACCACGCATATACACGCACACACACACATGCAACATATGCAGACATACATACATAAGCACACCTACACACAAGCACACGCTCATATAGCTATTTCCTTAAAGCGTACTATAAGGAGCAGTTTAACAACAGCGAAGGGTTACGGACTCAAGCACATATTCTTAGAAACACATCACACAACACAAACTCAAACGCACATTCAAAGTACCATATACATACATGTAAACACACTCACACACATACACATAAACAGAAGCAAACGCACACACATTTAATACTCACATACACACACACGTGTGTGTGTGTGTGTGTGCTGATAATTGTGTATGTATTAGTGATGTGTTATATATGTGTGTGTATAAATAATAATAAATTGTAGAAATATAAACAATTAAAAAAAATAAGATTTAAAAAAGTAACGAAAAAGAGAAATTAGAAAGAAAGGCAAGAACAAAACAGATGGCCGCCATAACGTAAGTGAAAGTGATTTTCTGGTCGGCAGCACATGTTGAATTATGTTAAACTACAAAGACCACATCTATCCACTACTTTCACCTACAGAGACTTCATTAAATGTGTATGTGTGTATGTGTGTCTGTATGTGTGTGTGTATGAATGTGAGTGAGTGTGTATGTATGTGTGTTTGTGTGTGTGCGTATGTGTGAAACCCATATTAACATACAAATACTGATACCTTCACATATATACATATTTAAATATTTCTGGGTGGTTAGATGTATGTGTGTGGCTTGATTTATATTATATTTATCTCTGCATAATTTTGTGCGTACATGCGCACATCTCTTCCTCCATCTCCCTAGTTGTCTCTCTTCCTTTGTTTCTCCTCAGTACATATGGGTGGCGTGTGCTCATATGTATATGAGTGTGCGCGCGTATATTTGTGTGTGTATACAAACATGTATGTAGTATGTATATGAATATATATATCTACATACATATATGTACACACACACACATATATATATATATACACACATATACATATATATGTATATTTATATATAGATATACACACACACACATCCGCGTGTATATAAATCCGTGTTTATATGAGTGCTCTCAATCGTATGGGCAAGCACGCATTGTTAAAACAATATTGATTTCTGAGAAAATCTACCTCAGATTTGGGGAATAATTAGAATCTATGAAATCCAGCATTCATCTCATACTTACATCATTTATTTATTTATTTATTTATTTATTTATTTAGTTATTTATTTATTTTTGGATCCAGAAAGTATATTCGATCTTCGCAAGGTGTGAATCCAGAGCTATTATGTACGCAACTAAATACACCGAGGTAAAAATTTGACCATCTTATTAAATCTGCCAATCTGTCAACTTTACAATACAAAATTAACACGTGTGTGTGTGTGTGTGTGTGTGTGTGTGTGGATATTGATATATCAATATATAAGGCGGCGTCGCTACGTTCTGAGTTCAAATTCCGCCGAGGTCGACGTTATCTTTCATCCTTTCAGGGTCGATAAAATAAGTACCTGTAAAACACTGGGGTCGATGTAATCGACTTGTCCCCCACCCCGAAAAAATTCCAGGCCTTGTGCCTTTAGTAGAAAGGATATATTAATATATATGCTGGCAGTGGCAGTTGCCGGATTAAAAGGAAGAGAAGCAGTGTCGAACTTACCGTCTTCATTTACCTTTTTTTATCATTAGTTCAAATTCTGCGAGTTTGTCATTGCTTATTGTTCCTTGAAATCATTACCATTATTAGCTATATTGTTGGGTAAATCAACTGAATATAACATTTCTTTAAGGTCGTCTACAGAGGGTGAGAGGCGCAGCGATTGAGAAGTTTTGGAGTAGTTTGGCGTCTGAAGTATGTATCGAAGGCCCGGAAACATGCATGGAGTAGTTTATAGACAATGCTCATGTAAAAACTTACAATTTCATTCAAGCGTCTGATATCGTGTGTGTGAGTTTGAAAATACGCATCGGAGCAACCATAAAACACACATACATACATACATACATACATACATACATACATACATACATACATGCATGCATGCATGCATGCATGCATGCATACATATATATATGATCAATATGGAGAAGACACATACCTAAGAATCCTTTTACTGGAAACTAAACGCGACTTTCCCAATACGGAAAAATTAGAGACATTAAATTTTGACCAAAGTATTTTCACTACTGTTTGTGACTGTTGACAATAACGTCGTTGGTAGCTCACATACTGCACGAATCTCTGCAGATCTATCCAGTGCAACCTCCAACTATTGCAATACATCTAATGGATGGATGGAAGCACTCCGTCAGTTACGACGACGAGGGTTCCGGTTGATCCGAATCAACGGAACAGCCTGCTCGTGAAATTAACGTGTAAGTGGCTGAGCACTCCACAGACACGTATACCCTTAACGTAGTTCTCGGGGATATTCAGCGTGACACAGAGAGTGACAAGGCCGGCCCTTTGAAATACAGGTACAACAGAAACAGGAAGTAAGAGTGAGAGAAAGTTGTGGCGAAAGAGTACAGCAGGGTTCACCACCATCCCCTGCCGGAGCCTCGTGGAGTTTTAGGTGTTTTCACTCAATAAACACTCACAACGCCCGGTCTGGGAATCGAAACCGCGATCCTATGACCGCGAGTCTGCTGCCCTAACCACTGGGCCATTGCGCCTCCAATACATCTAATAGAGAGTAGTTAATAAAACTTGGTGCTAGTAGTGAGCTTTTGAATTAAAACCGTTCTAAAATTTCGGCAGCGTCAACTACCTCAACCTAATAGCGGTACAAAGTACAACTTGTGTCGGCCATATTTCTAGAAAATAGTTTGCAACTACGTCCAGCGGCATCCATTCAGTATTTAGACTAAATGGCCAACTGCCAGAACCATCTCGATTAATACTTTCTCTTCCATCACTCCTGTGGGTTCTGTTTTAGCTTTTAAACGACTGCTGCAGAAGTTGCTTTCAGGGGCATTCCTTAAATTGTCTGCATATACAGACTCGGTTCCCCTTATCTGCATTTGTAAACATTACTACAATCATCTGTTCGACATCTCGAAAATTAACTCTACCCCTAGACTAAAATGTATATCCTTATAACTAAGTCAGATGTAATATTTTTTTTAAATGAGCAGTTGATTAGAACAGACGATAGAGCTTAGGACAAAATACCTCCCGGTATTTAGAAAGTGCGTTTTACGTTCTATGCTCAGATGTCGAACAGATGATTGTAGTAATGTTTACAAATGCAGATAAGGGGAACCGAGTCTGTATATGCAGACAATTTAAGGAATGCCCCTGAAAGCAACTTCTGCAGCAGTCGTTTAAAAGCTAATGAAATATAATTAAAAGTCAAATATTTCATGCCATTAAATCATTACTGCTACTGTTCAGATTCGTAACTCTGTCTCTGTCAATTTTGCCTTTGATCCTTCCTGGGTGACTAAAATAAGGACTAATCAAGTACTGGAGGGAATCTAATCGATAATCACCAAACCATTATTTGTGGCCTGATACCTATGCTAGGAAATGAGTATCCTGTAACTGCAATGTAATGACACAAATTCGATCAACTGTATTCACTCGTACACATAATTATTCCTTGTAGCTAAGAAATCAATGCGCACCAAATTCCTCATGTTGGGCAAAGCTATGTATATATATAGAAGAGGATCTAGACGATTGAATTGTCTCAGTAGAACTTTTTTCTTCATTGCTGAAGAGAGTTTTTCTTCATTACTGAGATGTCTTCTTATAAACTAGAATCACATATCACCCACAATATTACTCTGCGTAAGTAACAATTATGAAACGAGATCGAAACAAAATGTATTATACACGTGTATGAGTGTATAATATAGGACAAGTATTACAAAGAATATAGTTTCAAAATGTTCTCTTCAAATACTACTTCTTCATTTATATATATATATATATATATATATATATATATCAAAACGAGGGGTGTTGAAAAGTTCCTGGCTTTGGGTAAAAGAAAATAGGATCTGCTAATTATGATTTTATTCAACATATTTTCCTCTCAGATTCACACACTTATTGCAGCTGTCCTTCAGGTTTTCTAAGCCCTGTAAAAGAACTCGAAAAGCTGGGCCTCCAGCCAGACTTTTCACGATACTCTTTAAGCCAGAAGCTTTTTAGCATCCCCTCATGTGTGTGCATGTACATGCAAATTACTGATATTTTTTTAAAATTTAGAATCCACAATTCAATTGGACAGCTATCGTACTTTGAGCATTCAAGCCGAGGGTTCACGTTCGGCTGCATATACTTTTCTGGAAACAAGGATATAGTACAGTGTATTAAGATTCGTTGAAGGGTTACCAATGCTGTCCTGTCATACCAGAACAATGTTTTAGATATACTATGTATTCGACTTTACCGCATAATTATGCTTGCTTAAAATTTTTGCCATACATATTATGATTTTAATGTATTTTCAATAATTTTCCTAATATAGCCACAATGGAAGACAAAGTTAAATGTGCTACTATTTTGTGAAGGACTGCTATATATAGTCTTCTTTAAAGCTCTTTTATTTTGGTTAGATATAACAACTCTCACAGTAGAAGAGATGAAAAAGTCTGGAACAAAGAATATAATGTTCAAAGATGTTTTCTTAAAGACTGTGCACCCAGTATTACTCATATATGGCTTTACACAATCCTAAGAACCCAAATACAATTTCACATAATGCTACTTTTCATGGTTCTCTATAAACCTCCAACGATATTATAGCCTTCAAATCAACCGTGGAATTTGCATAGTTAAACGATAGTGTATTATATGCGTTTGACATTTTCGTTCCCTACTAAACTGCCCTAGTAATTTTAACTTGTTCAATAACAAGAATGTTTTTGGTCAATGATAGAGAATCGATTTATATGTTTACTGATATGGGAATTGGCGTCACATTTTTCTTAACATAGAATCAATTTTTACCTGTAATTTTTCCGAATTGTTAAAATATTTAGTATTCTGAGATCGATTCAATAAGAAAACATTCTTCCTTGTGAGAACGTGTTTGTACTATTTAAAAATCTCATCTATATTCTGTCTTTTGTAAAACAAAGCCTTCAAGAGACCGAAATCCTGATCCAGTCTTGACCCTTGTTGAACTTGTTTCATTACACCTTGCCTACCTTTCAAATATCTTTCAAAAACCCAACAGCATCATATTATATTCATTTACAAATGCGATCAACAAAATAAATTTATACTTCTTGTAGTTAAGATTTCTTTGCAAAAATGCTCAAACAATTAATTAAATTATTAATGAAATGTTGATTTTAATAATTAATTAATTATAGTTTCTTTTCTTAAATGTTTTAACAACTTATGAATAAGTTGCAGTTTGGGGAGGGGTAACTCTAATCGCTTTTCCTTACAAAAAAAAAACGAAACGGCCAAATGAATAAAGTCTCCAGTAATTAATTCTTGGCTCTGTCGAAAGTTCATACCCTACTACAGACATTTCTTTGAGTCCCTGGGCAAGATTTTGGGAAATATATTCTAATTGCTTCAGTTTACACATCTGTAAAAGTGTTAACTAGAATTTCTGACAGTTTGCTATTGACAGCTTATAGAGAGGTAGATAGGATACTTGTCTTATCTCAATTAACGCTATAGAAAAGAATTAAAGTTTACTTCTAAAGCTACTTTAATTTTTGAAATTATTAGATAATTCCGTATTAATAACGTTAAACTAATCTGAAACTGAAATTAATCCTGACCTTTTAAGAATATTACTGAATTACTAATATTTCCATTGATAGCTACCTGCGATCTCAAAAGAGAGAACAAACACTTTAAGAGCGGGAAGCCTATGACATGTGTTTGTGTGTTTGTATTTGTGTCCTTGCTTGTGTGTACTTGTGTAAATAGTTAATAGATAAACACATACGCAAGTACATTAATGATGTTGTATATGTGCGTGCGCTTATGTGTGATTCTATTTCCCAACTACAAGTTGAAGTAATCGCATAATGTTATCTTATACAATTGTTCTGCACACTAAAAGTAGGTAAAGTGCTACTATACATTCGTTGCTGATTAAAGATATCCGTCTCCGACAAGGAGAACTGTGGCACATTTTGCTTATTCCGAATTCGAGAGTGACTCGAAGCGCTAATGTTCAGAAGTCAACAGTATTTTGGTTTTCCAAACAGAATTTGTGTGCTTGACATTCACAACTGTAAGCTGCACTTTACGGGTAACACAATGTAGTACAACTAGAAAAGTATTTAAATGATAAAAAGGGGACAAATAAAGAATATTGGTATGACTAATAAGTTGAGAAAAATTCTGTTAAATAACTTTGCATTACATTTTAAATACAAAAGTCATGCGTTCAAAAACGTGGATTTATTACTTCCTATAAAATTTTTACTGTAAAACACTGCTCATGAAATATCAAATGAACATTGTATATCCAATGATGAACCCGTGATATGTACCTCTCATCTAAAAATCTTAAACAACTTTTTAAAAATTTATTTATCGCTAACTACTTGGGGAAACAAATACTTATCGTTTATTTATATGTTAATGAATGGAAGCCATATTGGACGATAGGATAAGTAGAAATGTAAAAATTTATGAACGTGTTTTTTTAGTTAACATACATTTAGCTTCGATGTGAAAATGAATACGAAAGTTTATTTCTCCTGGTTTGGCGAGAGAGTGAGAGAAAGAGAGAGATAAAGAGAGAGAGGAAGTGGCTGAGTGAGAGAAAATACTTGGCTACAGAAAGAAAATCTGTGGTTTAACAGGTTAAATGCGTGTTTATTAAAATCCCACACTCGTAAATTTACTTTATATTTCTACTTATCTATAATAGTATTCACGTAAAATAAATAAGTTTAGTATTGATTGTATCTTGACTTTAATGTCTAACAACAAAATTCTGATAAACATCAAATAAACTGATCTGTGTTCTTATAACAAATTGTACGAATTCGAAATTTTACAAACAGTATATAGTAAAATAATGTATCAGTAATTATAGGTGCTAATTTTTAACGTTACTGAAAGTGTCATGTACAATATAAGCAAGGTGATGAGCAACACCATCATTAAATAAAATTAAACTATGCAGCAAGCAGACTGTGTTACCCCTCCTCAAAACAATACAATAGCTCTGTAAAAAAATTGGGATGAATATGATAGTTCAGAGTACACCAAAGTCTACCCTGCAACGTTACGGTTACAATATTGTAATAACTGCAATGCACCATATAGTATCTCAAATGAGCAATCTATAAATTTATGGTAGAATATAACTTTAGTGTACAGTACAAATGCGTTCTACAATAATCACTCAATGAAGCATAAAATACCCCGTACCTGAATTTAAAAGTAGTGTACTGTACACCAATACGGCACAATACTAAAATGTATATAGAAAGACCATTGTGCAGTGTGACAAAGGTACTGTACAGTATCAACATAAATATATTGTAGAGAAACGGTTTTGTACAGTGAATAAAAAGCAAATGTACAACTGCACAATATCAAAACTGCATTGTAACAGTGATAACAGCTACTTTAAGTGAGATAATAAGATATAAGAGAGAGTAAGCTACATTAATCTAACAACAGTTGCTGTTTTCACTTCTAGCACAACTCCGATGCAGTTTCCGGTGTCGGTTGTGTTTTATGTAGAAAATTTATGCACGGCCATGTTTCCTCACACGAAATAGTCGGCCAATACGGTGAAATAAATTTCACTTCAGTTTTATCTTTAAAAAAATAAATAAATAAAACCCGCGCAAGAACAAAGACACAACGTAAAAAAATATATATAAATACCTCCTCTGATGTCCCATAATGCTTTACGTTAGACTTGAAATAGCCGAGCACTTCTTTGATCTTTTGCCCATTCACTACTGTTCTTTAACTGATATTTTTTTCATTGAAAACCTAAACACTAAAATATGTCCAATAAGTAAAAGATTAAAGAATACAACAATACAACTATTGACTTCCATCAATTCTGTTTCCCCCTTTGTGGTTTAGTCCCCGAATTTTTAAAGTTATTATTTATGATATAGCATTGAAATTCAAATATGTTCTCTTTCTTTTATTTTCTGTTCCCTTCTTTAGCCTCTATTTATGCTTCTCCCTTTCCTTGCATTCTCTTTCATTACATTCTTTCCCGCTTTGTATATATTTCATATATTTTATTCGTTCCCTAAAGCCGTTTCTATTTGGACATCAAAAAGACTGGCAGGTACCGTAAAATTCCGTTGTTTCTGATATTTCTTCAAACATTGGTTTGTTGGTCGAAGAAATGAAAATAATACCGCCATTACTGAGACAACCTCGCTATTTATTAAAGATTACACGTGAACAAAATACAAGCTGTGAATAAATGACGGCATGCAGGCGTTTGTATTTTTTTCTATATAAGACTCAGAAAGTTTAACCTTAAACCCGCCCTCTCCATCCTGGCATCCACACATCAAAATGGCTTTTAATAAATTTCTTTCTGATAAACGAAATCTATCAAACCAGCCCTTTGATAAGGCGGCCTTTTTCTACAGCAACTTATTTCTTTTATGTGTCAAGATCATAACGGGACTTTGTGAGTAAGATAAGTGGAAAGAGAAAAATCCGAGAAATCTCCCTAAATTTTCACTTCATACTGATCTCTTGCACAGGAAAGGGCATTTAGGCCATAAAAAGCACATTTTTTCAGGCAGTCACACATGAATTGTCCGAATATATAGATTTAACCAAGCAACACAAAGTAAAGAAATGAATGATATAAACACTACCTGTTTCAAACAGGTAGTGTTATATCGAGAGGTAACTGAAAACACTGGATGTCAAAATAATGTGGAAATATGAATCTGAAAGACTGAAATTACTTAAAAGTCTAAGATTAGTGACGACCACTATAGAAAGAAAGTTGATCTGGCGAGCTAAATCCACGAAGCGTTAGTAGGTATTTCACTTATATTCCTAATTATCTATGGAAAGGCGTCGCTTACAACCAATGTCCAAAATCATCTATATTGCTGGAAGTTTCTAAAGAACTGAGAGAAAGAAAATGCTGAGTGATTGATCAAATAATCAGTTGATAGCCTTAGATGATTATCTATATGTTTCCAGAGTTAGTCACCTCAAGCTGTAATAGTCTTCCACAAAAGACACTTCTGTTTCTGCTCAACTGTTTGCGTTTAAAATTGATTGTTTATACATGCCTTAGCCTTTCTACAAGAGAATAGCAATTTAAATGAATTTTAATGACTACAACCAAATATTAAAAAATGGATCAAGCGAATTTACCGCTTTCTTCTAGTTTTCCATGAAACACTTTCATTCTAAATAATGTTAATCGAAATCATTCTTTTATCCCAAATTCATTGGGTGGATAATTAATTTCGCATAGAATAGTTAACTGTGTGGTACTTCTTCATATATTGAGATCTTAAAGTGAGCATGGATCCTGATATTTTAAAGGAAAGAGAAAAAAGTTGGTATGTTTGATCTTCATATACTCTTTAAAGCCATTATTGATATCAAATTAAGTGAACTTATTCAAACTACGAATCAGAACTAGATCATCGTCTTGACCAGCTGACATTATTTTTTTTAACAATTCAAGCACTGTTCTAACGACACAAGAGAGTGGTGGTTTGTTTGAAAAAAGACGGATAAGTTAACTCATTTGAACTTTTATTTAGCAAATATAATGTTGAGGGTGTTGAGCTAGTCTATTTGCTCTTTGATTGAGCATTTGTTTATATTTTTAGATGTATGTTTTTATACAAATTATTTATAAATTCCCTACCTGTTTCGATGGAGACAGTGTAATTTATATATGCTTCCTTTTTGGACCCTCTAAATAAATTGAGAAGGGTGTACAGCTGCGATCTGCAACCTTAACATATATGAGGGAGATTATCTTGCAGGGAGTGCAGTGTGTGCTGAATTCGTAGAACGTATCTGCATTGCTCTCTGTGATGAAGCAACACTTCAGAAATGTGGGAAATATAAATTTCCATGATTATTGCATCTGGGCGGATTACCGTCTAAGTAGACCTTATTTTGGGAAAAGAACTCATCTAAAATTTATATCAGGGTGATTATAACAAAACCCAAGTCTTTCAGGCCGTGTTTCTTTGCCGAAACTACAGTTACAAGACAATTTTATCGCAACATGTTGCAGCAATTCCTTAACCTTAGTTTAATTCCAAATGAGGTCATTATCACTGCCGTACTTTACACTTTGTCGTTATATCACAACTGTTCGTGCTTGCATGAGATATTTCCAAATCGGCAGATTGGATGTGAGAGGAACAGACCGAGGCCAGCTCTGATTTCTTTGCTTGGAATTTTACCAAATAACGATGTGACGCGGATCAATTTCATATTTCTTTTGATAAAATGAATAACTAATGTGAGATATTTCGTTTCAGTGCATTTATTTTGTGATGTCTGTCTTCAAATCTATGTTTAAAATTTACTATTCAGCTTTCAGGGTTACTAAAGTAACTACCAGAAATGTACTGCAAACGACTTGTTATTCTTTCTAAACCACCACCACCACCACCACCGCCGCCGCCGCCGCCGCCACCACTACTACTACTACTACTACTACTGCTACTGCTACTACTGCTGCTGCTTCTGCTGCCGTTGTCGCTGCCACCGCTGCCTCCACCGCCTCCTCCACCACCACATCCACCGACACCTCCAACGACGCCACCACTTCTGTTGTTATTATATTTCACTCTATTTCTAATTTAACTTGCGTCGTACGTTCCATATTTTTTCTTGAAAATTTATGGGTATTTTCTTAATATAAAACGTATTCTGCCAGTTTCATTCACGTCACTGAAGTCGTCGTCATCTCCATCAACACTGTCACCATCAATATCAGCAGCGGCGGTGGTGACTTCGTCGTCCTCTTCATTGTTATCATCGTTTTCGTTTGATATTATAATAACGATCAACATCATCAGCTGTGATCAAAAAAGAAAACGCGAAATCTTGCAAGCGTTCTATTGAATCTTTACTATTGTTGATGCTACTCCTGCTGTTGTTCACATGGCTGTTGATGTTACTAAAGTCATCATTGTAGTTTTTTCTTCCTTTAGAAAACTTCAAATTTAAAGTAACTAAGTTCAGCTGTCATGTATTTAAGATAAAAAACAACTATATCACGTAATAATAATAATAATAATAATAATAATATAATAATAATAATAATAATAATAATAATAATAATAATAACGATAATATCATCATCACTATATCAATAATAAAAAATATTAAAAATGTGGATGATGACAATGGCAACGATAAAAATAATAATAATGATGATGATGATGATAATAATAATAATAATAATAATAATAATAATAATAATAATAATAATAATAATAATAATAATAA
>NC_043005.1:104368989-104401489 GCF_006345805.1 Octopus sinensis | reverse complement strand
ACGCCGGGCGAAATGGGTAGCAGTATTTTGTCTGCCGTTAGGTTCTGAGTTCAAATTTCGCCGAAGTCGACTTTGCCTTTCATCCTTTCGAGGTCGATAAATTAAGTACCAGCTACGCACGGGTCGATGTAATCGACTTAATTCGTTTGTCTGTCCTTGTTTGCCCCCTTTATGTTTAGCCCCTTGTGGGTAATAAAGAAACATATATACATACATATATAAATACAACATACATACATACATACATACATACACACACACACACACATACACACATACCTATATCTACATTCAAAAAGAAAGGTCAGCACTTCTGGTTAAATCAAAATTTTATCAAATAGTCTGCTAGAAATTCAGAATTGAACAGTTTATATTATTTTATAGATGTAAAACAGGAAGAAATGAAATAGATATTAGCTCTTAAATCTTAGAATTTATAAATCAGTACTTTAGCTTTTTGATATGTTTTCCATTGGCACTTCATTAAATGTATCACGCAAATTCAGAAATTAAATCGATCCGTTTGCACACTTCGCGATTACGAAGCTCAACCTGTGATTTCACTTGCAGGGATGCAACTTGATTAACAATGCGAAGTTAGTTTTCCTTTTGATCATTGCAACGATAACTGTCAAATAATGCATATTCTGTAAAATCTGAATATTTACAAAATCTTCCAGTTCTCATAATACTCACCACATACTTATCAAGTACATAATTGTCTTTCATTCTTATATAATTACCCAAGATATGCACACACGCACACAGGGAGAAACTAAGAAAAAGATTTTAGAGGACTGATCGAATAAACATGGAATCCATTGAAATAATTCTTATATGAGTATGTAGGCCGTGAATACCTCAAAAGGATTTCAAAGTTATTTGCGGGTATCGAACTCGCGCCTTATGGTTCGCTATAAATTTTGATAAGAAAATATGTTGCCATGTTCACTAAATACTTTATCCCACAAACCTTGCTGTAAAATATACATTTATTTTAAGCATGCTACGTATCTAAAACGTACTGCGTACATACTAGTGAGCATTTGCATTTATATCTCGCCATTTTATTTCGATTAGCAATCAGAAACCATTCTGTTGTCACGTCCTAAATACCTCTAAGTCTTAATTACTTCTTAAGATGAACTTTTAATCCTTCACGGAAATTAAATAGTATGACACAATGGTTCTGTTTTCTATTGTCATTTTTTTTCTACTCCATATTTTCATTTCAAGATCTTGCATGATTCATATGTCTACATACATACATACATACATACATACATACATACATACATACATACATGTATGTATGTATGTATGTATGTATGTATGTATGTATGTATGTATGTATGTATATATATATTTATCTGTGCCGGTGTCTGTCTGACGGTATATATATATATATATATATATATATATATATATATAAATACTGTGTTAGATTTATAAATGTGTATGCATTTATCGTACATATGCGTACGTATGCACACACACATACACACATACATCTCTATATATGCATGTATGTATATACATACTTACACACATGCATATATATATATATATACATACATACATACATACATACATACATACATACATACATACATACATACATACATACATATAGAATATATATATATATATGCACAGGTGTGCATGTTTGTATCATAATTCATATACTTTTTAAATACTGAATGATTTGATAGATTTTTGAAAGAATAAATGCGATTAAGGTGAAATATATCTATATAGAAATATAGAAATGGCGAAAGAGTAGGAAGAGGGAACGACGGAATAAAAAAAAGAAAATAGGTAAAAAAAAAATAATTCAACGGTAAGGAAATATACCTTATCTTTATTTTCTGTAAGCGTATATGTGTGCGTGTGTGTGAATGCGTGTATGTATGTGTATGTATATATATCTATATATATATGTGTGTGTGTATATGTATATGTACATATATATGCAAATACATATATATATATATATTTGCAAATATATATACATAAATTATATATATATATTATATATATATATATATATATATATATATAAATACTGTGTTAGATTTATAAATGTGTATGCATTTATCGTACATATGCGTACGTATGCACACACACATACACACATACATCTCTATATATGCATGTATGTATATACATACTTACACACATGCATATATATATATATATATACATACATACATACATACATACATACATACATACATACATACATACATACTACATACATACATACATATAGAATATATATATATATATGCACAGGTGTGCATGTTTGTATCATAATTCATATACTTTTTAAATACTGAATGATTTGATAGATTTTTGAAAGAATAAATGCGATTAAGGTGAAATATATCTATATAGAAATATAGAAATGGCGAAAGAGTAGGAAGAGGGAACGACGGAATAAAAAAAAGAAAATAGGTAAAAAAAAAATAATTCAACGGTAAGGAAATATACCTTATCTTTATTTTCTGTAAGCGTATATGTGTGCGTGTGTGTGAATGCGTGTATGTATGTGTATGTATATATATCTATATATATATGTGTGTGTGTGTATATGTATATGTACATATATATGCAAATACATATATATATATATATTTGCAAATATATATACATAAATTATATATATATATATATATAATATATATATATAATATATATATATATATATTGATACATATATACATATATATACACACGCATGTACATTCATACCTATATATGTGTGGGGGGTATGTGTGTGTGTGTGTTCATATATATTCTAAGTTCTGCTTTTGTATTTATGAGCGGGAGAAAGTAGGTTTGACAAAAATAAAATATAAAGAAAACACAAAGAATAGCAACACTAAAAGGAAAATTAAATTAGATGTAAAAGAATAATATGAGGAAGAGTTAATAGAGTACAGATGAGAGAAATGGTAGGAGATGAGAGAGGGAGAGGGAAAGAGAGAGAGAGAGATGGCAACGGAAATAATGTAGGAAAGAATTGTGGAAATGGGGTATTGAAATACGCTCGTTTATTCTTATGCGTGCGTGTGTGTTTGTGAGTGTGTGCGGGCGTGTGCAAGTGTGTATGCGCGCGCGAGCGTGTGTGTACATAATGGTATTAAATATCATACAAATAGAATGGAGATACTTATTCCATACAAAGCATCTAAGCGACGAGCTCAGGCAATATTATAAGGGAATATACAGATGGCTAAAGCAAATGGACAGTTGAAATTAAAAACATGATGATCAGATGATGATGACGATGTGTATATACATACATATACATATATATATATATATATATATATATATATATATATATATAGATAGATAGATAGATAGATAGATAGATAGATAGATAGATAGATAGATAGATACATACATACATACATACATACATACATACTACATACATACATACATCATACATACATACATACTTACATACATACATACATACATAAATAGATAGATAGAGAGAGATAGAAATGGTAAGACAACAAGAGAATGAACGAAACCTCGATATTAGGTAAACAGAGGAATTTATCTGTAAATGTAATATGTGACAATTATTCGGTAGCCATGATAAAACTCCGAGTTTCGGATGTCGGTTATCCGACCATCGGAAATAATGCTATGAAAAATTCCACCCCGACATCCGAACATCGGAGTTTTATCATGGCTACCGAATAATTGTCACATATTACATTTACAGATATATATATATATATATATATATATATATATATATATATATATATATATATATATATATATATATATATATAGATATATATATATATATAGATAGATAGATAGATATATATATAGATAGATAGATAGATAGATATATAGATAGATAGATAGATAGATAGATAGATAGATTAGATAGATAGATAGATAGATAGATAGATAGATATATAGATAGATAGATAGATAGATATATAGATAGATAGATAGATAGATAGATAGATAGATAGATAGATAGATAGATAGATAGATAGATAGATAGATAGATAGATAGATAGATATACACACACACGCCCGCACGCACACACACACATATATATATCTTTCCTTCTTTTCCCCAACTTGTTTTTTTTTTCTTTTTCTGATTCAGCTGGAGGGATCAGACGCATTCTTGTCTGCCTCCTGTCCAAGCTTGCACCTCTGCATTCACCACTTCACCTCGTTTAGGCTTAGCAGCCCTTCCTGTTTGTTTTCCCTGCTTTGTTTTTGTTTCCAAATTGACCCTCCGCAAAATCCCATATTTTATTTAATTTGCTTTGTAGGAGTAAATTCTTTATCGAAGGCGTATCTTGTGGTGAATTGCTCGAAATACGGATTAGTAAAACAGCCGACAACTGATGAAGGGTCATTCTTCATGTTGCTTGTCTTGTTTTCCATTTGTTTCATTCGTTGTTCGCAAAAATTTCATATTCCATGTATTCGTATTTTGTATTTCATGTTTTCGTATTTTATGTTGTTTACTTTCTGTGACATCCCGTGCAACTTATGCACATGTATTTACGTATATATGTAAGTATGTAAATATACGTATGTATATATGCATATATATATATATATATATATATATATGCATATGTATATATGCATATATATATATATATATATGCGTATGTATATATGCATATATATATATATATATATCTTTGTAATCACAAAAATAATTTGAATCAGTAGTCATATCATAACGCCAGATTCCCAGATTCTGTGGCTTAAATATTCCCTCACTGGACGAGACATCGGTCCGTTGCGGGATGCCGAATTTTTCCCAGCTTAATGAACTGGGGCAGTGCATGAAATAAAGTGTTTCGTTAAAAATTACAGAACAAGACTCGATGTAGCAATCGAAACCAAAATCTTACGATCATGAACGTAAGACCCTAACCACTAAGCCACTAAGCGTATAATAATCTTTCTCTCTCTTTCTCTCTCTCTCTCTCTCTCTCTCTCTCTCGTATATGTATATGCATGCCTATATATATCTAGTTATAGATTATAAAATTGGACGGGATTGACGCAATAACGTGCCCAAATGGAAGGAAATCATCTATACGGCTGGTTGAAAATAAATATATTCCCTTTAACCATCAGACGTATGGAGTACTCTCCTGAGCCATGATCTTGCTGGTTTACAAACGATAATGTGTGTAGGTGGGGAACGGTGATAGGGATCCCCAGAAGCGTTGTAGTGTCGGACGAAATGCATTGAGGTGATTCTTACAGTCTATTAAGTTCCGAGTTCAAATTTGCTTTGTTCTTTTGGAGTACTAGACAACTGCTTGATTCAATACTATCAGCTGAACGTTTTCCTGAAATTTGAAGCTCTAGATAACTTTTTCTTTTACAAATATTGACGAGAGATAATTTTGCTAGATAAACTAATCTTTAAAAAGATATGTTTTGTGGAGGAGAGATATTAAGGTCGTCGCAATTACATCGCGAAGAGTTTTGCGTACACTAGCAGTAAGTTTTTCTTCTGCTTATATTGACTATGGAAGCAGGGAAGTTTTTGGTACGTTTGTAGCTCACCTCGACGGTATTTCTCTTAAAAAACTCATGAAATCTATGGTGCTCTGAAGGGAAAATATTCATTGATAAGAAAATCCAGACAACATAGAAATGAATATTTAAACAAATGGGAGATTATACCATGTTAATATTTCGTTTTCTGTTTTTCTGTTTTGAATTTTAGTGATGTTCTTTCTATATATTATTTATTCTGTCTTTGACTTGCGTGGTTATAATAATTAGCAGCATGGCTAAATAATCCTTCGTCAAAAAAGAAAAATAAATAGGATATGCGCTTACTAAGATTAAGTAAGTTTCTACAAATTATTAGAAATTTGGAATTTATATTAATATACAGTAATTTCTCGTTAGATTTACTATAGTGTAGTATTTGCCAGTACCTAAACCAAGAAAAGTATATAAGAAATCATATATACTTATACGTATGTCTGTGTGTATCTTTCGTTTGTGTATGTTCACGTGTGAAAGCATGAATGCGCGTGCGTATGTATTGCATATACGTATTAATTTTCTACAAATGTAATCATTTGTCTTTCAAGCATAAGCTGTTCACATAAAAAAAAAAGAAAAAGCTGAATTGCCAATATGAATAGCCACACCACTGTCTGGCATTTTTTTCTTTTTTTTTTACATCTATAAGCTGTTAAAATCATTTAAATTCTTTGTGAATTATAGAGCCAGCTGAATCTTTTTCCATATAAACTTTAGTTATCGACTCGCAAACCTATTTATGTAATTCTATTTACTCACTTTACTTATGACTTATACAACAAGGATTCAATCTTCTGAATACATATATTTTAACCATTGTTTTTGTTTCATAACTTAATTGCAAATAATAATTAATGAAAAGTAATTTTAATTTAAGTGTGTTTATGTGTGCGTGCATGCTTGTGTATATGTGGTTGTATATAATCCAGTGTTTGTATGTGCGTGCGTGAATGTGTCTTTGCGTGTGTACGTACATTTATGTGTGTATGCATGCGTGGGCGTCTGTATGCGTGTGCGTGCGTGTTTGTGATTGTGTGTGTGTGTGTGTGTGTGTGCGTGCGCACCAACCCCTGCGTGTGTGAAACGTTTCTTATAATATAAACTACATTTTTAGTAGAAGTTTAGTTTAGAAAACTTTCGTTCAAAACACTGATTATAATATAGTTGTATGTGACTAAAATATAGTCGGAAAACCGAATGACTTGAACATATCCCAGTTCAGAGAAATATAGACAAATCACAGAATACATATTCGTATTTCTTAACATTAGATATATGCCAACTTAACCCTTTGAAATATATAAAATTATTGTAATTTATTTCGTTGCTTAACTTGTTCAAAACTTTGGTGTATGCTCTAGTTGGTTAACCTGACGAAAGTCAAGTATTTTGAAAATTATTTATTTACATTAGACGACTGCATGCATACATGCGCAGCAATAGTGAAACATAATGTAAGTCTAATAGGGAATTATTCAGTTTTTCTTTGCTCGTAATCTTTTGTAAATATGAAGCCACTAACATCTTACGCAATATTCGATATAGCATTAATTGTTTTTTGCTTTTATCTTTTTCCTTTTGCGCCTTACAAAAGTATGTCACGTGTCTAGTACTCTATTTTTGTGTTTATGAAAGTTAAAGATATTAAACGTCTGTGACGGAACCGGAACTTACTTTTTAAGTTGATTCATTGCTATCTTCAGGAAAGAACAGTCGGACAAATGTTTTTAATTTACTTATTGAATAATCAGTTTAGTGAAATAGTTTCTCATCTTTGTGTTCTTTTAATGTCTGATTATTGCTTCTGTTGGTGGTGATGACATTGGTGCCGGTGGTGGTAGTGGTGGTGGTGGTAGTGGTGGTGGTGGTAGTGGTGGTGGTGGTAGTGGTGGTGGTGGTGGTGCTGCTACTGCTACTGGTGCTGCTGCTTCTGATGGTGATGATATTATACTGGTGCTAGTGATGACTGAGGTGTAAGTGTTTATGATTGTGGTGCAACGTTAGTGAAGCTGTGGTGATGAAGTTGGAGTTGGTGATAGTAATGGTGGCGGTATTGATCAAATGTGTATTAAAAGGTGACGGTGTTGACGCCGATTAAATTTTCGTGAGATAAATGATCTCACTACAATGTAGCTATAATCTGTGATGCGACGGAAGGTAATTATCAAATTACTCTTCATGATTTCGAACAACATAGGATGTAGCCTTTCTCTCTGCATTGCCTGATATTCCCCTATCTATATCGTCTCAGCGTGTTACCATCGGATTAACAGAGCTTTCAGTCATCCAACCAGCTTGTAATCATTTTATTAAAGATATCATACTTCGACTTACGATGTTTGTTCTACGTTTAATATTACCATTTATAAAGATGTCGTTAGCAATATTACTAAAACCAACGAATTGACATATGATATCAATGTAACTAATATTGTATCGATAAAATTTTTTTTTAAATCTAAACATAAGCTATGATTGTGAGACAATGATTCAGTCTCAAGTGGATTTATTAATTCTGAGTCATTACAAGCCAAAATACACAATAAATTGTTTAAAGACATGAAATTTGGGTTAATTATGATGAAATATTTCCAACTAATTAAATTTCAATTATAGTGTTTAATTGAAAAGTGATGGTTATTTTTTAAAAAATTTACTTGCAGCACCATCCATCCACCTATCCTAACTGATATGTTATTAGTAATGAACACATGATTTTCTGAGATGCCACGAAAATACGGTGTTCCATCCACCCGTATTTACGCCCCTGGGTCGGTTAAATTTATAGAAAATGATGCTAAACATTAACTTTATAAGAAACTTTTGACTGCAAGAAACATCAATTCATTTATCTGTTAAGTTATCCACTTCAATACATATTAAATTACCTATGTAATATATATATACATATATAAATATACAACATATTTGCACACATTCACATACGCGCGCACACACACACAGAGTTACACACACAAATATAACCTATATTCTATTAAAAGTGTATGTTAAGATTATTTACACACACAGATAGATAGATAGATGGATAAATAGATAGATAGATAGATAGATAGATAGATAGATAGATAGATAGATAGATAGATAGATAGATAGATAGATAGATAGATAGATAGATAGATAGATAGATAGATAGATTGGCTGACTGACAGACAGACTAACAGACAGACTAACAGACAGACTGACAGGCAGACAGACATATATGATGTTTTTGCTCATTTTTATATAAAAGTACATAAGAGAAGCGTATACAAAATTTATAATCTTTTTCAAAATCATTTTTTTTTTTTCACTTTTACTGACATTGAAAAAAGAGATTTCATGTCAAAAGACTAAAGATCCATCCTTTTGGGAGTGATTATTTTGTAAGCTTTAAATCTCTTTATTGTCAGAAATATTTATAATAATGGCTGCAATTTGTGCCATAAAACTTGAATCTTTCCAAGTAAAGATTAATTTTCTCTTGAAAATTGTTAGATTTAGTTTCATTTCTTGTTCTACTGCAACTTTAAACTTTACAACAGACTCAGTTTTTGAACTGGCTGAAACAAAATAAAATCTCAATTTCCTGATCATGTACAAACGTGTGATTATGAACAGACACGTTATCAGGATCACATGTTAATACCAATCTGTCATATAAGGGAAGAATGTGAATTTATAATATTGCTTCATTGTAAATTTTCTCTGTTTAAGGAATGAAAGGTCAAACATTTTGACTGTTTTGTAATCTCAAAACCAATATGACACCTTCTCAAATATCTTCCTTGATTTCTTCAGTTGATTTTTTTCAACTATCAAGTTGAATAAACCATTTCTTTTTCTCTATTTTGCAATGTATTGTCCATGAAACCGCTTCTCTTTCTTTTCTTTGGTACATCAGGCTTTCAGCACCAGCTCCACTACAATTTCTAAATTCTTTCAGAAAACTTCTAAAGACGTACCTTTATATATTACTTACACGTCTAGTAATGAAATACTTCAATGAGGAAACTATAGAATGCCTGCTCTGAGTAGAGGTTAGTAATAAGAATCTTCATTTATTTCTTTTGAAAAGCAGATTGCTCTTTTATAACCGGATTCCGCTATTCAAACACCATCCCTCTTTCTTGATTTTGGCGGACTGCTCTGGAATAGGGATTAATGGAATAGCAACATTTCTTTCAGTTCCTTCTTAATAATCCTGTGGCTACGACATTCATTATGAAATAAAACAAATCCTGCTTTTCTTGAAAAATTAACAACGTTTGGCCTATTTCAAAGTGACGGCGACCAAAATGAAGACCTTGTATTAGTTAATTACATCAAAAGATGGCAATGCATAATATCAAACTTAAATGAAAAAGAAGTATGCTTAAGATTCATAAACAAAAAAGGAAATGCAAAGCAGAATATGGAGATGAATGATCAATATATGAATTAGGAAATACAATCTGAGACGAAACCCTTTTACAAATTAAAACACACACACACATACACACACACACACACACACACATACACACACACACATACACACACATACACACACACATACACACACATACACACACACACACACACACACACACACACACATGATTATATTAATTAAATTACGGTAAGAGATGATGATTTCTGTATGTTTATCCATTTCTGCTTGGAATATAAAACGCTACCGTTTTTTCTTCGTCTGGAATCGAATTATATACATGTACATATATATATACATAGATACACACATGCACAAGTATATGTATGTGTGAGTATGTGTGTGTGTGTGTGTGTGTGTATGTGCGTGCTTGTATGTGGATGTGAGAATTTATACATGCTTATTTAGGTGGAAGGTAGGTAGATCGTAGAAAAACTTAAGTAGAATTTCGAGCCACATCTCATTGGTTTCGGAATTCAAATCCTCGCCAAACTGACTTAGCTTAGCAAATTCCAAGGTCAGTAAATAAAAAAGAAACCATATAACGTCTAATCAGCTATATGTTTTAACACAGTGTTCCAGTCAGATAACAAAAAACCTATAGAACAGAAAAACAATATATAAAACAATGGCAAACTTATGGAAATAGATGAGTGTATATATTGAAATAAATGTGTCTAATGTATGAATAACTTAGATTCCTTACTTTTCTGCTGCATTGTACCCAATAATTATACGCTTTCTTTGACAAAGCATAAGCAAGTAATACATATATGTGTGTGTGTGTGTGTGTGTATGTATGTGTATGTATATATATATACATACACATATATATAAATATATACATATATACTCACATATTTACCTATGTACACACACAAACACACATATATATACATTAATTTTAATTGAATCATTAATTAACGCATTAATATAGCATTGCGACATTTACATTAAAGAAAGTGAAACGTGCTAATACAAAAGTTTTTTATAAGCATATTTCGCTGTGCTTAAAAATGCATGTAAAATGTGTGTGTGTGTGTGTGTGTACGTGTGCGTAAGTGAGTGTGTAAAATATTTATATACATAGCTCTATATATATATATATATATATTTACAGATACTTGGTTATTTACAGATATTCACATACATGTTTATGAGTTTTTGTATACATATGTCTATATATGTAAACATGTCTAAACATACATCTAGCTATCTGCTTTATTTGTCCATTAATTTTATCTATGTAGTTAATTTATTAGCCTATTTATCTATTTTGCCATCTCTTTAGGTATCTATCGTGTTCCCGATCACACACACGCACATATATACATATATATACATGTACATATGTACATACATATATACATATATATATAAACATATGTATACATAATATATATATACATATTTATACACACACACATATGTATATATATATATATATATATATATATATATACGCACTTGCTTATCTAATTAGAGATTAAAAGTGATTAGTTCGCTAATTAGATTGCGTCGTGCACATAAACAAGGACAGCTTTGCCATAAACTTCTTGCGATATTACAATAGGGTCTTCTCTCATATTGTCATTGATGTTGTTACTGTATCTATCAAGGATTTTCGTGTTAACAGTATATATGATTGTCGTTGTTATCGTTGTTGCTGTTGTTGTTGTGCAGCCATGGGTTATCCAAAGATCAGAAGAATTCTGTCTTTGAGCATCATTTCTTGACAGGCATATCGCAAAGTGTAGCCAAGTCTGCTGCAAACCACGCTGAATTGCCATAAAAATAAAGTGGGCATTGTACTCCTAATTACACTCCACGAAGAGATTAGATGAGCATGGTCTTTGGTATTAAGGTCTACTCAAGCAGGACTCTCTTGTATGCAGCAGCCACAAAAGAAATATAATGCTACAATCACTTCACTCTCCAGCAGAGAATATAGTTGTTGGTACCACACAACAACTAATGCATTAATCTGTATAACATTCACCACTGCTAAAGCTATTCTTGAAACTACAGTCGCCGCCGCTATCCCTTGTACTACAACCACAGAGCCACAACTGTTACCACAATTATTCTTTTATTTGTTTCAGTCATTCTATTGCGGCCATACTGGAGCACCGCCTTTAGCCGAATAAATCGACCCCAAGACTTATTCTTTGTAAACCTAGTACTTATTCTATCTGTCTGTTTTGCCGAACCGCTGTTGTTAAGCGATGGTGGGGGAACACAAACACACCACACGAACACACACATATATACATATATATACATGTACATATGTACATACATATATACATATATATATATATATATATATAATATATATATATATATATATATATATATATATATATATATGTATGTATATACACGACGGTCTCTTTTCAGTTTCTATCTACCAAATCCACTCACAAGGCTTTGGTCGGCCCGAGGCTATAGTAGAAAACACTCGCCCAAGGTGCCACGCAGTGGGACTGAATCTAGAACCATGCGGTTGGTAAGGAAGGTACTTACTACACAGCCACTCCACACAAAATCCTAAAAATATAGTCTCTCCGTCTCAGTCGGGACAAACATATTCAGCTGCTTCACTGGGCCTTTACACAATAAATAAAAAATAAATGATAGCCCCACTAAAACTTACGGGTGTGCAAGAATAGACTTCAGAGAAGATTACGTGCAATAAGTCCAAACTGTCACACAGGATACAGTGTGATTTAGTACTACATGTTGAAGTCAGCAGTATGTCCCTCTGCTAGTTGTAGACATGGTATAACTGGGAAGGGCGATCTGTGCATGGCAGCTTGTTGTTCTCGAGTACTCAGGTTGTTAGCACAAGAACCCACGCTATCATCACAGTCGCTATTGCCATCACTAATACCTCAGCCACAGTCGTCACAATCATAGTCACCACTACTATCATCTACATCAAAACCCAGCCACTACCGCCACTGCTGCCATTACTGAGACCACCACCATTACCATTACTAACAACCAGGCAACAACGAACCAACGAAACTATGTGAAGTTGCTGGGGTTGCTAGAAATAGCAGTCAAATTTACCTTAAATTACACTCCACCGTCCAAGAAAAAGGTATGTTCGATAATATATTCCTGGGTTTCCTAGATGTATAAAAATGATGAGATGTTCGCTGCTGGAATTCTTTGGTCTTAGCTCTACTCATCAGGCTTGAACTTGGAGCAAAAACACCAATCACACTATAATTACAGACACGTTTTTATCAACACTAATTACCAACGCTAACCACAGTTACAACCATATTCATCTGCACCAAAGTTATCATCATGCTCACACTAGCCACAATGACCAATACTGCAAAAACCAGCACCATCATCTATCTCAAATCTCATTGTAACTACCTTTATCACCAGTAAACACTATTGCTACCACCACCACCATCACCACCATCGCCATCATCATTCTCTTTCTCCCCCTCCTCCTCCTCCTCATCATCATCATCAATCCCCACCTCACCTCACCACATTCATTTCCATAAACAAAACTCTACACCTAATTCCAAAAGCAAATAAAGACATCCATTTACTAATTATTTTATTGCTAAGCTAGATTATATATTCAAACTAAAATACACGTACACATGAATACACAAACATATATATATTCCACACAGCATCATATACACATATTTACATATATAATGCAAACATATACTCAAACTTGTATGAAAAGTTATATAATTATTATCCAATATAAGTACATGTAGAACCGGTTGTGACGATGAGTAATTCTAGTTGTTCGATCAGGTGACCCAGCAACACATTCAATTAGCATATAAGCAGCTGAGAATGTTAAAGACACGTGTACCCTTATCGTAATACCTAGGCAGAACCAGCAACACAGTGTGTGGTAAGACTGGCCCTTTGGATTATAGATTTTGTCCATCCGGCAGGCATCCACACCAGCTCCCGTTTACGCAGTTTCACCACAAGGCTTGGACTGATCAAAGCCACCGTAAGAATGGATAAAAAAAAAGTGGAAATTAAACCTGGGGAGTCATGATTGTTAGGCAAACTTTTTTAACTACATTGCCTCACACACACTCCCGCATATACATTCATACATACATACACACACACACACACACACACACACACACACACAACACACATACATACATACATACATACATACATACATATATATATATATATATATATATATACAGAGAGAGAGAGAGGGGGGAGAGAAAGAGAGAGGGGGGAGAGAAAGAGAGATGGAAATAAAAAGGAAAATTGAGACAAAGAAAGAGAGAGAGAAAGAGATCTATGCAAGTGCACATAATGCCCACATAAAATCATGCACGCTTACGCAAATACATTATCATCACTCTTATACATATACACAATTAAAGATATCCAAATACACATGTATACATTTGTATGTGTGTGCATGTCTTGACCCAAATCCCATACACTTTCACATATATACATTCATGCACGCACAAGAATTTTACACGATCGTTTATTCACTAGTACATGCTTTATATTAACGCATGCACATTAACAGGCTTGTAAAAGTAATGCGCCTACTCAAATGTACGAAATACAATCGGACACCCGCACGCACACATAACACACAAATACACCCTGTTCTTTAGAAAATAAACAGATCTCTAAATTTCTCTGTAAGAATTAATCTTAATTTTACCGATTTCTTGACAACCGGAGGAAAAAATGGCGCCCAACTTTGGATTTTTGCGCAGCTGATTAGACTAAAGTTGTCAGGTGCACCACATGGTGGTAATAGAATAGCAGTAGTGTCAAGAACGACAACTATGTATAATGATTCTGTTCAATGTTAGTAGGAGGTCAAGTGAAATGTGACCTTTTTTTTTTTATTTTGCTTTCATTTTATTTCTAAATTATAATTTGGTATGATAAAGAGAAAAATACAAATTCTAGTAAGTTTATTGACCAATCGACTACTATCAATGTCATATCTCTCATCCGATAATAAGTCTCGCAGACTATTCGTGACTATCTAACAGATCATTATATTTTATTTTAATCTTTCAGTATTATGGACGTCAACGATCAATACGCCTCGGTATATCGTATCTGAGATCAAATCTTTCCAGGACCTACTTTATTTTACATAATCATTTCTAATAAAGTTACAAAGGCTTGAAAGTTTGTGGACGAGGCCTAGTATTCAAATGGTCCTTATTTCATCAACCCGAAAGGATGAAAAGCAAAGTAAAGTTCAGTGGCATTTGAACTCAGAACGTAAAGAGCCGGAAGAAATGCCGCTAAGCATTTTGTCCGGCGTGCTAACCATTCTGCTAGCTTACCGCTTTATTTGTTTTATATTTCACAATAACTTTTCCTACTATGGGCACAAAGCCTGAAATTTAGGGGTAGAGATCTAGTCGATTACATCAATTCCAGTGCTCAGCTAGTACTTATTTTATCGACCCCGAAAGTATTAAGCCAAAATCAAACTCTTTGGTATTTAAACTCAGAAGATAAAAACAGACGAAATGCTAGTAGGCATTTTGTCCGGCGTGCTGACTATCCTGCCAGCTCACTACTTTATTTCACACAATAAAAATGTTATTATTTCACATAATAATAAATGCATCTTTGAACCATTTATCAATGGACACTATCTTTTCCCAAACTATTCTATCTCAGATCACTCTATAATGGGGACTTAAAATGTTACCTCACCAGTAAAACAGCAACGTAAGATTCCTCATAGAAGCACTGTTACATATAAATCCACTTTGAATTTTTTGTGAATCTCATCTGTACACGAAAGGATTGTCATAAAATTGTAGAAAGGAATAAGCCAAAATAAGAGACTATCAGGAGGGAGATACTTGCAAATGCGATGACTCCAATCGATTTATTTTTGCTGTTCTCTACAAGAAGTGCATTTAAACACTATTTATTTCAAATGAAAGAGAACTAAAAGGATATTTCCTGGTGTTCGCAGATCAAAATTGCATAAATCATTGCTACAGTTAGTGATACCATTCTACCTCATATTTAGAGTGAAAGTAAAGATTCTTCGGTCATATGCCTAGTAATTTTAAGATATGACTCAGTCGATTGAGTATAAGCTTAACAGATTGTCTCAGAACCATCAAGGTATGGCCGGGAATATTCCTTCGTTACTCCCAGACCTCCTCATTGTGCAGATATACTACGATTATAATACCTAAATAATCTGTTGGATAAAGAGACTCCAAAACACTTTTTCTACTTTTTCTCGTCATAGTTAACGAGAAAATATCATTTAGTTACAGACTGCGAAATGACACGTAAGAGCAATTTAAATTGTTGACTTGAAGGGTTAAAGTGCACACTTACTGTCGAAAGCGGTTAGTGAATTCTTCTCCCTAGTAACGAAGAATTAAAATTTAAACCTACAAATTAAGAATTAATTTTTACTTTGATTTATTTTTTAATTTTAGTCCTTACCCTATATAATGGTTTGATTTATTAAAATTCTTTTTAATTCAATTTAAATTAGAATTATATTCGGCATTTAATTTTATTTTATTTGGTTTTAAATAACTCTACTTGATTTGATTTGATTTTAACTTCACATCAAGGTGGCGAGCTGGCAGACTCGTTAAACACGCCGGACGAAATGCTTAGCAGTATTTCGCCTGTCGAAAGTGGCCGACGTCAAATTTCAACACGACATTTGGAAAGTATTTGATCTGGCAACAATGCAAATATTTTCATTCTAGCGAGTTCGATATGTACCAGTTGAACACTAGGGTCGAAGTAATCGACTTACCTCCTCTCCCAAAATTGCTAGCTCTGTGCCAAAATTTGAAATAATAATAATAATAATAATAATAATAATAATAATAATAATAATAATAATAATAATAATTATCATCATCATCATCATCATCATCATCATCATCATCATTATTATTATTATTATTATTATTATCATTATTATCATTATTATTATTATTATTATTATTATTATTATTATTATTATTATTATTATTATTATTATTATTATTATTATCATTATTATCAATACCATGAGAGCTGGCAGAATTGTTAACATGCTGGACAAAATGCTTAGCGGCATTTCGTCCGGCTTTACGTTCTGAGTTCAAATTCCATCGAAGTCGACCTTGCCTTTCATCCTTTCAGGTACGATAAAATAATACCAGGTCAACACCGGGGTCGATGTAATCGATTTACCCACTCCCTCAAAATTGCTGGCCTTGTGCCATAATTTGAAATTATTTGGCAGTGACCTGGCAGAATCGTTACCAAGCCAGGCAAGATGCTTAGTGGCATTTCGTCAGTCCATACGTTCTGGGTTCGAAACCTGCCGAGGTCGTTTTTACCTTTCATTCTTTCGGGGTCGATCAAATAATTACCAGTAGAGCACTGGGGCTGATGTAATCGACTTATTCCCTCCCCACAAATTTCAAGCCATGTGCTTTATAAGAAGAAAGGATTATTATTATTATTAGGCGAGCTTGCATAATAGTTAATATGCTGGACAAAATGCCTTTTACTCTGTGTGAGTGTGTGTGTGTATACGAATGGCTTCTTTCAGTTTCCATGTACCAAATCCACTCACAAGGCTTTGGTCGGCCCGGGGCTATAGCAGAAGACACTTGCCCAAGGTGCTACGCAGTGGGACTGAACCCGGAACCATGTGGTTATATATATATATATATATTATATTATATATATATATATATATATATATAATATATATATATATATATACATATATATATATATGTATATATATATGTATATATATTTATATGTATATATATATATGTATATGTATATATATATATATATATGTATATATATATTGGTAAAACGGTAAGATAACAACAGAAAGAAAGATACCTCAATATTATGTAAATAGAGGAAATTTATCTATACAATAATATGTTACATTACTCGATAGTCAAGATAAAACTCTGAGTTTCAGATGCCGAAGTGGAAATCCACAACACCATCTCTTCGGTTATCTGGCTATAACCGAAGAGATGGTGTTGTGGATTTCCACTTCGGCATCTGAGAGCTTTATCTTGACTATCGAGTAATGTAACATATTATTGTATAGATATGTATATATATATATATATATTATATATATATATATATATATATATAGAGAGAGAGAGAGAGAGAGAGAGAGAGAAGAGAGAGAGAGAGAGAGGGAGAGAGGGAGGGAGAGAGAGGTAGATAGATAGATATAGATAGATAGATAGATAGATAGATAGATAGATAGATAGATAGATAGATAGATAGATAGATAGATGTTAATCTTACTGTTCAGCACAATATGACCGACGAACACTAGTCGTTATCGTTATCATCATAGCAATTTCATCATTGCGATTATGATAACCATTATCATTATAATAACCATCATCTGTATCTCCAAACATCGTCATAATCGTCTAAAACACTAACATCTAACGTTTTTACAGCTCTAATATGAGAAAAAAGAAACCGTAAATGTTTATATCCCTCCTCTGCCACTTAATACCCCGCATATTCCCCACTCTGGACCACTGATGTAAGTAAAGGGTCCCTCCATACACCATTTTCAAAATCCTACTCCACCTGTCTGTTATCACACCTACCCCCATACGTTTCTACTTTTCCCACCCTTTATCCCACATCCACTTGTCAATCAGTACAAGTTATACACCCTAGTATTACACACACACACAGACATATGTATATATATATATATATGCATATATACATACATATATATATATATATATATAATATATATATATATATATATATATATATATATACACACACACACACATATATATATATATCGATCCACCTAACTCACACATTTATATTGCTTTGGTAAGCACCACCACTTCTTATTGCACACCTCTATAACCTAGGCTGTTGATCAGCATCAACTACCCCCTTGCCACTATCATCACCGCTATTGCTAATAACTAACCCCCCTTACATATCCATTATCTACCAGCGCCAATACCACCGCCTACCCCGCATTTCCATCACCTGCCGCTGTTTACCATCACTTACAACCACCTAACACCACCTACCACCATCTACCTCCACAACCACTAGCTACCCATCCTTCCCTACCTATCATGTCTTCCCATCATCCGCTATCGCATGTCAACCAGCGGCAGCGACAAAAGGACGAAATATATCTCAGAGCCATTATCAGCTCCTCTTTTTTCACCGCACCCGCGCACATCTTTTCTCTCTGTCCACCTCCTTCATCCTCACCCTATTTATACAACAACATCTATACCAACAATGGGCTACAATAAAACAAAAAACAATAACAACACCAACGCTACGTCATTGGGTCTTAAACTTAATCAGTAGAATGTTTTATGATTATGTTAAAAATCCACATGTAAGTGCTTCAGATTATAATGGGCTCTTTTTGATCAGATTGGTGGCCAAGTCTGATAAATGGATCTCTCTCTTTCTCTCATTCAATCTCTTTCTTTCCGTCTTTCTCTCTCTGCGAGAGCGTCCGTATGTGCATATGTCTCTGTAGATGCGTTAGTGTGTTTATTCTTCAATCTCTTTCTCTACCTATCATTCTATTCCACTCTCTACTTGTCTTGCAACTTTAATCAGTCTAGATAATTGAAATAAATAGGTACGTATGCATGTACATACGTACGTACGTACATATATACATACATAAATACATGCATACATGGGTACATACATGCATACATACATACATACATACATACATACATACATACATGCACACACAAACACACATACATATACATAGGCATAAAGACGTACATCATCCATTCTTATACACATATTCTCAAACATCTACAAGCATACACATTTTATTTACACCCATAGACACATCATATAAATAATATACGGACTTTGAGAGAGTGCTTTGATGTAAGTTCAAGTTTACTCCCATGTATGTTTGTGTCTGTGTATGTGTGAATTTATGTGTATATATATTTACATATGCACACACACACATGAGTGTATATGCATTTGTATGCGTATGCGTGTGTGAGTGTGTGTGTGTGTGTGTGGTGTGTGTGTGTGTGTGTGTGTGTGTGTTTGTATGTCTGTCTGGCTACGTGCTTTTGTTTATGTCAATCTCTAAATGTACGTGAATGTGTGTGTGAATTGAGAGTGTGGTGTGTATGAATATATGTTAGATTATGTATATTGTCTTTCCAAGATGAAATTTATACATTGCAAATTAAAAGAGAATTGGTATATTTATGAGTTTTAGAAATTATATTTATGGAGATCACACAAATTCAGTCCTATTTTTTTATTATTATTGTTTTGTTATATCTTTGAGTGGGGTCTGTTGTATTTCATTTGACCTCCAATAAACCAAATTAATTTAACCAATATATTTAAATCTTAACTAGACATGATGTCAAGGCAGAAGAAGAAAAGAAACTCTTTCTGATTTATTATTTTAAGCGAGATATTTATTTTGTATGAGTGAAGTACTTTGTAGAAATGTTATCAATATTAAATGAAAACAATCGACAAACAAAATGCTCTGCGGTATTTATGCTATAAATGTCGACTTTGCCATCCGGGGGTGATAAAATAAAGTACTAGTCATGTACCGAAGTCAATGTAATCGACTGTTTCCTTCCACTGAAATGTGTCGCCTTGTGCCTCTGTAGAAATCAATATTAAATGAAAGTGGATGCCTGATCATGTGCCTGGTCAGTATTAGAAATTTATACTGCACGAGCAATTTACAAAAAATAGTATGTATATAGTCTGACTCAGCATTCATTTCTCAGTCAAAGCTAATTCACTTCATTATTGGTGTCGATACTGTTTAAGAGAAAATGCCATTTAAATTATTGTCCTTTAAAGAAAAGCGGTTTGGTGCTTTATCAAAATACAAGTCCTCTGTGATCTGATTATAACGATTATGTTTTTATTTCAGTTATACATCTTGATACCATTAGAAAAGGTCACAAGTTTTACATCACCTTTCTCTTCGGGTTGCCGTAGTAGTTTGATATCCCTTCTATAAGCTTGAAAGGTACGCAATCTCAGCTCGCTCTTTAACAAATTACAGCTTTTTAAAAAGTCAATACCAAACGATCGCTAGCTAGAGAACTAAATTCTTGACCAATGAAGCTTACGACTCTCTTTCGATTTTATCTTCGGAGCATTTTATTTGCATGAATATCAAATCAAATCCTTCCACTATAGATTTTTCTAGGTTCTATATTCACCTCTCTAACAAAAATAAATTATTCTATTTATCATACATTGAGTTATATTTGAAATTCATGTAGTGTTTCATATTTTGCTTGGGACAGATTGCAGTTTTTACTGGAAGTAATCCTGCGATATCACAAATCAAATAAATATGCAGTAATACATATACTCAGTCATTATTCCTTTTTTTTTTTTTAGTATTTGTAAAGTAAATAGACTACAAAGTTTGATAATATCGTTTTCTTTAAAGAAGGCCACAGTTTTAGATGAAAACGGGATGTTCTGTAACTTTTCGCATGGTATATTGGAGTAAGTGAAGTGAAATTGGCTGCATTGAATCGGAATTAGCTACAATGTACTTCTTGTAGTTCAGTGTTCTTACGTTAATATCGTTCGTTTGAAGATCAGTAAAAGAGTCCAGGGTCTTTGAGTGCAAAAAAAAACATGAATGTCAGCACCTAATCTCTCATAAAACGAGATACTTGAAGTATATGTGGTACACATTTCAAACGGGTTAGGTTAATTGTCGAAGAACATATTTAAATGATGCGAACTCAATGCCATTGATAAAGTTTTCTGCTGCAATCAGATTGTTGTTTTCATGAACAATACATTTCACGTTACTTACCCATCTTAGATTTATTTATAGAACTGCAATTTTTTTTTTTTGGGGGGGGGATACTCTTTGAAGAGATTCCATAATTTTAAGCATTTTCTCAATCACTATGTTGCACTTGAAGTTAATGAATTCACAGAATTAGGTTAAGAGTCGTCTTCAGTCCATTTTCAGAACCCTTCTTAAGAGGTTTCAGACAAAATGTAACTTCCCATTGGACTTATCAGCATACCTACCATGAGAACTTTTAAAGGACGAACGATTCAAAGTAGATAAAAAAAAAAGGACATAAATATATTTTGGTTCAATGGACCTCATAGAACCTATTGTAGAACTCTAATAAGCCACATGATCTTATGATGCAAGATAGTCTAAGTGTTAAACTTAAGGTCACATCTAAAAGAATGCTGTCTTTATTGATCCCAAGGTAAGTAACAACTGAGTTGACATGATAAAAAGTGTTCCAAGACGATTCTGATTTTTTTTTATTAAACAGTATTTCCAAGACATTATTCGATGTATATTTTAAAAAAAGACATTAAAATGTTATTTTGAATGATATTTAACTGCAAATCTAGCGACCGCGTATAAACTCCTTTATAAATATGGTAATTAGAATTTGAGTTAGGACAGGATTCATAAGTATTTACCTGAACGAAAGTCAGATACCAGTGTACTTAAAAAAATTACCCGTATAAACCTCAAATCACTGAAGGGATTATATTCACTTAAAACTAAATGAAATTAGAGTAAAAACACTCATGTAAACAACTATGATCGGTGACATGATCAACTGTATTTGAGCAACGTCAAATATTGTAAACTTGTCTTTTTAAATAGTGCGCTGATTCTAAATTAAATACTAGTCTACCTCCATTAATTTGAGATGAAGTTATATACTTTTGAACAAGGAAATAAAGGTTGGATGTTTCCCTATTAATTCCACATAGTCTGTCTTATTTACTTTTGATGTGAAGTTTATGTGTCTGCCAAACTCCAATAATAGTACATGTCTCTTTTAGTTATGGGGACAAATATCCACTTTGTTGTATTATAAAAGTACATACGGGTATATGCCCAATTACATATATAAATTCGTCTGTGAGAGCGTTTGTGTGTGAGTATGCGTGTGTGTCTGTATAAGTGTATGTATGTGTAAAGATACACACACACGTACGTAAAGATACACATACATATATGATTATACACACATGCGTATACATATAGTCATACACATGCATACATACCCGTATATACACCCACATACACATGCATACATACCCGTATATACACCCACATAAATACATACATACGTACAAAAAGTCCACGACGAAGTTGAACGAAATAAACGTAATAAAATAGAGATTAGGAGACATAACTCGAAAGAAAATGTATGAAAAAATAGTGTGTGCGCATGCGCGTTTGAGTGTGCGTGCGCGCATGTATGAGTGTGTGTATGTGCATGTGTGTGTGTGTGTGTGTGTGCTCGTGAGTTTGTATAAGTGTGTGCATAAATGTCCATATGTGTATTCGTATATAAGTGCATAACTATACATAACTTATACATTCAAATCAGCTTTTGGAATTTCAATGTACAGGGTAGGTTCTTCCACATCACCTAAGTTTTCGTACCTGTCAGAAATAGGTTTCATATTATCAGAGAAAAAGTCATTTTTAATCATGTCTGCATATCGTGTTGATCCAGTTGTCAATTACATCTTGTAATCTCTGATTGAGATTATAGGATACAGCGTGTAATATTTGGTTGACAAAACCCCACTCAACGCAGTACGTATATACAGCCATCATTCAAAGAATGCATTTCTGAACTTGAATTTGAGCTTCACCATTGATGTCCCACTGAGTGATGGGTGTCTTACATATATATATTTGCGGGAATGTCCGGGCTTCTCTGTCTATGTCTCCCTGCTCATACTTGAAAATATTAGCAGAGAGATGTATGTAAGTGTAGAAACTAATGACAGAATTGCACCTTTAACAGGGAGTCATGGGTTTATTTCTACTGTAGGCGTTTTAAAACATACATTGCAGGTAAGCTGCAAGAAGAAAGAGTGAGAGAAAGTTGTGGTGAAAGAGTCAGCAGAAGTTTGCCATTACCTTCCGCCGGAGCCGCGTGGGGCTTAGGTGTTTCGCTCATAAACACACACATCGCCCGGTGTGAGATTCGAATCCGCGACCGCGAGTCCGCTGCTCTAACCACTACGCCATGTGCCTCCACACTTAATTCTACTTGTCATAGGCGCAGGAGTGGCTGTGTGGTAAGTAGCTTGCATACCAACCACATGGTTCCGGGTTCAGTCCCACTGCGTGGCATCTTGGGCAAGTATCTTCTACTATAGCCTCGGGCCGACCAAAGCCTTGTGAGTCGATTTGGTAGACGGAAACTGAAAGAAGCCTGTCGTATATATGTATATATATGTATGTGTGTGTATATGTTTGTGTGTCTGTGTTTGTCCCTCTAGCATTGCTTGACAACCGATGCTGGTGTGTTTACGTCCCCGTCACTTAGCGGTTCGGCAAAAGAAACCGATAGAATAAGTACTGGGCTTACAAAGAATAAGGGTCGATTTGCTCGACTAAAGGCGGTGCTCCAGCATGGCCGCAGTCAAATGACTGAAACAAGTAAAAGAGTAAAAGAGTAAAAGAGAGTAAACCAACTTAAGGTTAGAAATAGAATGTCCCATATGATATGCTCATTTCGATCCAGGAAGTCGTTTAGCTTTTATCGACTTAACACGCACGCGCGTGCACACACATACATGCATACATACACACACACAGATAGAGATAAAGATGGATAGATAGACAGAAAGAGAGAAGGAAACTAATAAACAAACACATTCACGCATGCGCGTGATTATACTTTTATGTAAATATATTTATGAGCATATACTGGAATATGAGTGAGTGCGTGTGTGTGTGTATACACGCACATGCACACACTCACTCAGACACACACACACACAGACACACACACACACACTCACACACAAATAAGAAACATACATTACTCTCTGTGTTTCTCACTCCCTCTTTTTCTCTGCACAAACTCACAAACTTATACATGTTCACTCACTCACTCACACACACACACACACACACACACAGAGGCTGAACCTCATACACACTCATTCACACATTCTCTCTCAATTTCCCATATTGCCTTAATTGTTCTAATTACTAGCGAGTTAGTTATTCTAGATATTTTGGTGCCGTTATTAATTTAGCATAAAATTCCGATTAATTTTACAACACATTTAGGATTCTTCACTCAAGAATTTAACAAGAAACACGTGTTTGTATATCTTTACTGAACATACACATCATGCATGTATAGATTATAAATACATACACGCATATACATGCATACATATATACATAGATATTTACATATACGCATATACATACATGCACACACACACATATGTATGTATATGTGTGTGTGTGTCTATGTATGTACATATGTACACACACACACACACACACATATATATGTATATATATATATATATATATATATATTTGTATATACATATGTGTATATATATATATATATTATATATATATATATGTATATATATATATATAATATATATATATATATATATTATATTGAAATGTGTATACTCATACTCATCAATATACGATCTTAAGTCGGTGTACGAATCCTCAAACTTTATATAGACAGGGATGTTTGAAAATAATGTGTACTTATATATATACACGTACATGCGCACATATAAACAATATACACATGGGCTCACACATATATTCGTACACATATGTATACATAGAAGCATACATACATGCATGCATGCGTACATACATACATACATACATACATACATACATACATACATACATACATACATCCAGATGCACAAGTACTTCTATTTATTTTACCTTTTCAGTTTGGTAAAATACATGGTCAGGATGTCCAATTTGAACTTTGGCTGAGGAAAATTCCGAAGAGATACTTCTCGACGGAGAAATGATTGACGGATTTTCTGTTGCCGGTATCTGCGGTAGGGATGATGTAATGAGAGATGGTGGCTGAATTTTGTGGTTCGTAAGTAGGTAGTATGAGCTTTCTAATTTAGAAGAGCAGGGATTATTGTCGACTGATAGAAAAAAAACAGCATAAAGTGCATGTGTGAGCCAGCGGTTATAGTGTTGTTGGTGAAGCATTTGTCATTGTGTCAGACATCTGTGTGTGTAATAACAATATTTTATATTTGTGAGCAGTTCGCAATATGTATCGTGGAACTTGATAAAAATGTAGAAATAAGAGTATTGCACACATCTCAATTACACATAATGAATTTTGTTTAAGTCCACATTGCAAAATCTTATAAAATCACAATGTTCTAAAAGATGTACATGTTTATATGTTACATATGAAAATAAAAGTTTTCGTAATCAGCAATAATTATTTCGGCAACAATTATTATTATTATTATTATTATTGATGCAGTTATAAGATCTCTGTGTAAACAGTTCAGAAAATATAAATGTAGGAACCATACATGCCCTTAACTTGAGTAGAATGTGAATCTAGACTGTATAAGACCGTTACTTAAAACTACAGTTCGATCTTTTCATAAATAACAAACAATCATAATAATATTTTCTAACATTGACACAACGCAATAAATTCCGTTTTTCTTTTCTTTCCTTTTTTGATGTGGAAAGTAATCGAATAAGTCGTCCAAGTACTTCATTGGAACTTTATTTTATAGATCCTAAAGACATAAAAGACAAAATTGGTTTTCAGCTCAGATCCGAAACAAACTTGACTTCATAGATATTTTAATGTAGAATGTTAAGAGTTGGAACAAATCCCGCCAGACATTTTTTTTTGACGACTAATTAATTAACATAATTATTGTTTTTTAACTTTGGCACAAAGCCAGAAATTTAGTTGTAGAATTAGTTGACTATATTGACTCCAGTACCTGACTGGAACTTTATTTTATCTGTTCTGTAAGGATGAAAGGCTAAGTTTGTGAGATTTAAAAGCAGAACGTGAAAGCGGGAAGAAGGCATTTTCTGACGACTAATAATCGTAACATTATTTTACACAGGCATGATATCACAAATTAGGAGAAAAGCAAGATTATTATTATTATCATCATCATCATCATCATTATTATTATTATTATTATCTTCATCATCATCATCATTATTATCATCATTATTATCAGTAGTAGTAGTAGTAGTAGTAGTAGTAGTAGTAGTAGTTTCTCTTTATCACAGGTTTTGTTGGAGCTCTTGGAGTCTTGCATGCGTGGAGGGCTTACCTCCTGCAACTTACAGTACCGTGCTATTCGTTCTTTTCAGCTATCTAATACTTCCTTGATCATTCTGGCCGTGCCAAGGAGGCAAACCTTTTGTAACAGTTCTACTGGAGACTCTATTCCAATTTCCTTTATATTCTCCATGATGCCTTCTGATACTGTTCCCAAAGACCAAACAATAATTGGCACAATCTTCACCTTCTTCATTTTCCATTGCCGGGCAATTTAATACTTAAGAGGGTTGTATCTATTGCTCTAACACCTGATCTGTTTGGATTGGGCAATCCCAGAGGATTTCGCTAGTCTCTGGCTCTGCGGTTTGTACTCATACCACGTCTTGCATCTCTCAAACTCTCACTTTTCGCAGTTCCCAATGTAGCATTTTCGCTACCTGGTCATGTCTCCACGGCTTCTAGTGGGTTTGAGCAATGGTTTCGGCCACTCTATTGCAGATGCATTCCCACCTGTTTTTCCAGCAACTTCAGTTGTGGATACATGGAATTGATTGTATAGTCCCTTTTTGCGTAAGTCTTCTTCATGTCCTTTTTGTACTTCTTCTTTTGTTTCCCCTTCTTTTTTTCTGGTCTATTGTTATTATTATTATCATCATCATCATCATCATCATCATCATCATTATTAATGGGGTAAAATATACGAAGTCCAGTATGTCCAGATCAAAGAGGAAAAGGATCCCATCAACTTTAAACAGAGTCTGGATAGATTCCTTCAAAGAATACCAGATAAGCCACCCATAATTGGATACAACTCACCCAACAAGAACTCACTACTTGAACAAAACTTGACTTAAACAGGATTCGAATAATCCTATCAGGTGATGCTATTAAGTTAGACATGGCCTGGACCAATCTCTGGTCGAAACATATCTAAGTTTATCTAAGTTATACCCACCATGCCTACCAGTCTCATAAAGGTACACCTGGCACATGCATCACAACCATATGTGCGCGACATGGTGATCTCATATCAAGATAACAGTTAGACCTTTCAGCTAGGGCCCAGTTAGAAGTTTCTTCAGGTGATGTAGACCATCCCGCTCAAAAGGTCCCTGAATAAGGCTTGTTTTAGGATGTTGAACGAAACACCTGGCACATGCATCACAACCATATGTGCGCGACATGGTGATCTCATATCAAGATAACAGTTAGACCTTTCAGCTGGGGCCCATTTAGAAGTTTCTTCAGGTGATGTAGACCATCCCGCTCAAAAGGTCCCTGAATAAGGCTTGTTTTAGGATGTTGAACGAAACACCTATGTGGATTACCTATGTAATCCACAGCTCAGTGGCGGTTGTGATGACATGGATCTATAGCTCAGTTGTGGTTAATATGAAATAGTTCGGTGTTGAATGTAATGGCTCAGCGCAATGGTGGTTGCAGTATATCTATCTCAGCAGTTGTTATAAGTTGTTGTACTTAAAAATCTAACAAGTGATTTTAATGACACAGGTCAGTTGTTGAATTTATACAGGTCAGCTCTGTGTCGGTTGCATTGAAATAGCTCGGTGGTGGTTGAAATGATGCAACACAATAATAGTTATAATATAGCTCAATGGTTTCTTTAACAGCTTTTCAACATTAGCTGGAATAGGACAGCTCAGTAGTTAGTTAGTTAAGTTAAGTTAATTTGGCTCAAAAAGCAAAAAGCAAGGCCATGTAGGGGGACATGGAGTTATGTACAGGGAGGGCGTTCATGCAAAGAGTTCAGGCCATTTCTGGTCAAGAGAGACCTTGAACCGAGTGGTCGTCGGCATCTTCACTATCTCGTCCGGCAGCTTATTCCACGGATCCGCAACCCGGACGGAGAAAGCCCCTCTCCTTCGATTGAGATGAAATCGTCGCAGATAGAGCTTTTCGGAATGACCCCGCAGCCGACGCTCTGGAGCAAGAGTGAAGAACAGCTCTTTCGAGAGGTTACACTTTCCGCTTATGATGTGAGCAAGAATGAGATCACCGCGGCGTCGTCGTTTTTCTAGAAAATAAAGGTCGAGCGTCTTCAGCCTTTCTTCATAAGACAAATGCTTGAGACCAAGAACCATGCGGGTAGCCAGCTTTTGGACTCTTTCGAGATGATGTATGTCTTTGAGGAGATAAGGAGAAGAGGCTTTAATCCCGTACTCCAATATGGGTCTCACCAACGTGACATAGAGCGGTAGGAATATGGCTGCTGTGAGCATTCCGAATGACCGTCGAATCAAAAACAGAACTCCGCGTGCTTTGTTGGCAGCATGGACGCACTGGGCCGAAGGCGAAAAGGAAGAATCCAGCAAGGTAGTGTATACGATGAAGCACATCAAGAGTGATCTACTACGTTAAAACTGGAATTGCGTGTGTGTGTCTGTATCTGTGTTTGTTCCTCCATCAAAGCTTGACAACCGGTGTTGGTGTATTTATGTCCCCGTAGCATAGCGTTTCAGCAAAAGAGACCGATACAATGAGTACTAGGCCTAAAAAAGTTCTCGATTTCTTAGACTAATACCTTTCAGGGTGGTGCTCCGACATGGCTGCAGAAAAATGACTGAAACCAGTAAAAGAATAAAAAATGTTACTATCTATTCTAAACTTAACAAATTGTGCTCTCTCATAGTAACATTATATTTTGTTGATATTAGTAATTACAAATGAATGCACATTACACATTGCAAGTACACAGAGAACCTATTTCATAGTTTCGCTTTCATTCCTTGACTTCAAATTTTCATTTCCTGACGCCTGTTAAAATAAGAATTAACCCAGTTGCTTAAAATTATTGTAGCTAGAGCATAATTATTGATAGCATTGATAAATTAAATTATATGGTTATGCAGAAAAGGACACGAAAACAATATTATTGTAGATTTCAAAATTATTAGATTCTTAACAACAATAATTTTGCTGTGTGTACCTGTCTTAAAAAATGCTGTGAAAAACGTTTAACGTTGACTGGGGTGGGGTGGGGGAGCGTCGCAAAGCAGGGAGTATCACAGCAAATGAGATTGAGTTTTGGGGTTTAACTAACAGGAAATTGAGAACCAGAAAAGCTACTCTTCTTGAAAATGTATTAAAATTGGTATTTAAAGCTTTTACTATTCATTTAAGACTGGAGAGAAAGTTACATAAAAATATTCATCTCTTAATCACTTTACCCCGTTATAATTAGATACGTGGCAGCCATATATTGGGTCCATTGCTAGTTCAAGGATAAAAGGCAAAATTGACCCCTTTAGTATATTGATTCCATCGTTTACTACTGCAATAATGGCAACAAAAACAACTACTACTACTACTACTACTATGTAGCATATACATATGTGTATTCCTGAGAGAGCACGATGTTCTCTAGTACGAACAGTTCAGCTGTCATTAAAAAAATGGTCAAGAACTATTTTTGCCACTAATATATACAATCCTCTTTCCAAGTCCATTTACTCACTCTTTTAGTTTTTTATTCTCTATCACGAGTTCTTTACTCAAACTTAATTTAATTTTCATATTTTTTCTAACAGAATTATTGACCACAAATTACAGTATTGTGGTATTGTCGCTTTAATTGACCCTAGTACATGTTTGATTCTATTCTATTAACTTCAGAAGGATAAAAGGCAAAGTCGATGCCGGAGAGTTTTGAACTAAGGCACGTAACTAGTTATTGACAAACCTTTTTGTCCGACACTCTGCCGATTCAGCCAAGATGATGAAGTTGTTTTAAGTTTAAAAATCATTAACAACAACAACACCTGCTACAACAATAGCAGGAATTGAAAGAGGCCATCATTTGCTAATGTGTTAGTTGGAGTAGCTGTCTCCGGAAGTAGAACACACTGTAAATACATATTTCAAAAAGAGAAATTCTCTTTGATGGCTGTGCGAGTGATTCGAACCAATAACATTACAGTTTCCGGTGTTCTGGGTCAAGAATAGGCGATGTTGTGGGAGATGTGGCGAGGGGATGACTGTAATGGTTATAGTGGGGAGCTGGTATTATAATGATGGAAATTATACTGATGGTGATATTGTACTTTTTGTAGTGGTCATGACGAAGATGGTGATGGTGATGATGATGTTGGTGGTGGTGGCGGTGGTAGGACGGCAGTGGTGGCGGCGGCGGCGGCTGTAGTGGTAGTGGCAAAACCATTTTATTTGTAGTGGTAGTATTATAGGAATGTAGGTTATACTAATGGTAGTTGAGACGGCTTTAGTTCTTCTGGAAGTGGTGGTAGTTGTAAATGTGGTTGAGATAGCATTGATCGTGATGGTGATGATGATTATAATGGTATGAGTGAGCATGCTGTTGCGGGTGGCAGTGATGGTTAATATGTTAATGTTATTGTTGTTGTTTCCGGAGATGGGGAGAGAGTGGTGTTATTGTTTTTAGTGTATTAAAACTGTTTTTATTGTTGTTGCCGTTATTTGTGGATGGTGATGGCGGTGTGGGGAAGTAGTGCTGTTTTGTAGTGTTTGGTGTTAAGTGTCATGGTGCGGCTGGTCGTAGTGGCGTAGTGATGATTATGGTGTAGGCTGGTGCTGATAATGAGAATGGTGTTCATAGAAGTAGTTGTAGTGGCGGTGGTAGTGGTTGTGGTGGCGATGTAGCAAGAAGCAAGCTGAATGTGGACTGGTGACAGTTATGGTGGTGTTGGTGCTGGTGCTGGTAGCACTGGTGCCGATGGTGGTTGTGTATGTACTATTGGTGTTGGAGTTGGTGGTTGTAGTTCTGATGTTATTGATAGAGGCAGTGTTGGTAGTGTCATTAGTGGCAGAGCTAACGGTGTTGGTGGTGGTAGTGGTGGTGGTGGTGCAGGTATGACTGTGTCAATGTCGTCGTTATTGCAACTAATTAAGTAGGTTGTGAGGGTAGAACATAGCGGAAGAAGGAGAGAAAAGGAGAAGTGCGGAAGAAAGAGTGAAATCAGATTGCAGAGGTCAGTAAGTGCAGTTAGCAGCCAACAGAATGTACAGCAAATCTTACTACTAATGCTGCTCAAACCGCACGTACACACACACAAGCACACACACACACACACAACACAACACACACACACACACACATTCGTATACGCTCATACACACACACACACGCGCGCACACACACGCACACACACACATTCGTATACGCACATACACACACAAACACACACTTACACACAAACAAAAACAAACACACGTACACACGCATATACGCACACGCATATATATATATATATAGTAAATACATACATACATACATACATACATACATACATACATACATACATACATGCATACATACATACATACATACATACATACTTATATACAGTTATAG
>NC_043005.1:104318989-104363989 GCF_006345805.1 Octopus sinensis | reverse complement strand
GCCTGTGTAATAAGAAGCTTGCTTCCCAACCACATGGTTCTGTGTTCAGTCCCACTGCATGGCACCTTGAGTAAGTGTCTTCTACTATAGCCTCAAAAAAAAAAAAAAGCCTTGTGAATAAATTTGGTTAACGGAAACTGAAAAGAGCCCGACATATTTATATATGTATATGTATCTATGCGTGTGTGTCTTTCTGTCTGTGTTTGTACCCCATCACAACTTGACCACCGGTGTTAGTGTGATTGCGTCCCCGTAAACCAGCGCTTCGATAAAATAGACAGATAGAATAAGTACCAGGCTTTAAAAAGAAGTACTGAGGTCGATTGAATCATTCGAGTAAAAATTCAAAGCACTGCCCTAGCATGGCCGCAATCTAATGACTGAAACAAGTAAAAGATAAACGATATATATATAAGTATACACACACACGCACACAAGCACATAGACACACACACACACAAACACACACACACACACACGCACACACACATACACACACACACACACACACACCACATATATATATATATATATATATACTGTGTAGGCGTGTGACCTAGTGGTGAAGGTATTGCACTGTATCATATAACTTCGAAAGGGAATTTGGTTGTAGAGAAAAAAATTTTCATACACACACGCACACATATCTGTTTGTATATTTTATCTTCTATTTTCAATTATTGGAAGTTTCTAGCAATGACGAAGCTCCATGGGATAATGAAAACAAATTCGCATTTTGAATTTGAGAAAAGTTTTACATATGTTTACTGTTTCGCTTACAGATTATATTTGTGAAGAACGTGTTTGCTAACAAAATCATGTCTATGAATTATTATTGGTATAAATATGAATTTATAATCTTGATTTATAAGCTGAAGCTTTCGAAACAACTGTCCATAGTTATACTCATTTGCTTTTGTTTATTTCTAAGAGATATTCACATCAGCAAAACAGCTGACCTTTATGACTATTCATACTTTTTCTTGTCTCTCCCAAACAAGGATACCAACCTATTTTGTTTGCCCTTTGTAGAAGTTTTTATGCGACTGTTCTACCAATATTCCTTGCATTGATATTTATATATGTATTCAATAATAGGGAGAGGGTCTCTGTATTTATCCAAGACGGTCTTCCTTCTCGGATAGCATTATATATTCTCTTTGCAACAACTGGAGGTGGTGCTTTGATGACATTTCTGAGCAACTGGTGATCACACCTGTCATGTAGGTAAGTTTGAGGGTATATGTATTTGCATAATTGGTGGAAGGGTGTATATGTTTATATACATCTATATTAAACTGTCTAAAATAGTGGTTTGTAATTTGGGCATAAGACTGGATCTTTTGAAGGTAGGGGGTTAGACGATTACATTGACTCCAGTTCTACTCTGGTACTTTATAGTATGGACCCGGTAAGATAAAACCAAAAGTTGATCGAGGTGGGATTCGAACTTAGAATGTATAGAACTGTATCAAATACCGCGCAGTATTTAGTCTGATACTTTAACGTAAACTGTCTAAAATAATTTTAATTCTTTATTGCCCACAAGGGGCTAAACATAGAGGGGACAAACAATGACAGACAAACGGATTAAGTCGATTATATCGACCCTAGTGCGTAACTGGTACTTAGTTTATCGACCCCGAAAGGATGAAAGGCAAAGTCGACCTCGGCGGAATTTGAACTCAGAATATGAAGATAGACGAAATACCGCTAAGCATTTCGCCCGGCGAGCTAACGTCTCTGCCAGCTCACTGCCTTAAAACTGTCTAAAATAATGTCAACGCATATTTACTGTTCAACATAGTTTCTCTATTACTAGAAAGAAAACTATACAAACTAAATTCTACATATTTAAATCGTGGTATGTTTAAAAATAGATTGCTGTGACTTCTTGAGAAAGAGTATAGTTAAGTTACGTTAAACTGACACCTGCAGGTTGTTATATTCATAAACAAATGACTCCCTCGATTTATTTTGCATTACGTTGTTGTACGTATTGTTCTTTAGCTCCTGGAAGTCCTTACTGAGCTAGTGTGTGATTAATGACATTCAAGTCTTATTAAGAAAATAGTATATTCAGGACAATATTATCCAGTGTAGCTGTCATTTTTTAAAGATTTACGGTACTTCTGGCTAATATTTCCACTTGGTCATGCACTGATGAAGAGGTTTTCTTGGTTGACTTCAGATATCTGTAGGTACTACATGTGCTACAAGTGTTATGTACTACATCTTCTATACATATACCGTAAAATAGAATGAATTCCAGACAGTGACTTGTCTGTGAAATACTTCAAGAATACTTATACTCACCACTACTTGTAACCAAACGGCCTTCTTTGTGGTGAGTGTTATGTATACTTATGTATGATTGCGTAATTTTCTCAGTCTAAGTGTGTACGCGTGTACGTATATACATATATGTAACTTGGTATTAAACTTGTATATGTTATCTGTCTGTATATTTATATACGCAGAGTATGCATCGTTAAGTATGCTTGCGTTTTTGCTACTCCAAACAGGTATTTATGACAGTAAATGTCTCTTCAGCCTTGAGCAGGTTTTAAGGGCCGATGCTTAACTCTAGTTTCGTAGTGATAAGTGGAGACGAGAACATTTTCGCTTGTAGAGGTGTTAGATCAATGGGATGTACCATTCCTGAAAGACCTGGTACTTATTTCAAGCAGCTACATAAACAGGGCCTGAAGTATATTGCCCAAATATTTTAAGTATATTGCCCAAATGTTGAATTAAAATCCTGCAGTGGAAGTGAACTGAAGATCTATGAAATAGTTATATTCGACCATTTGAATAAATACATGATCATATATGTAAGTATTGATTCAATACGAATGAAGTCAAGATTAGCTTAATAATTATTTTTAAAAGAACCGAAAAACCAACAGAAGCAAAGGAATAACACTGCCACTCCTGCTTGTGCAATGATTTCATCTCAATATATAGAGGAACTAAATTAATTTGTTTCAATCAGCTCTGTGTCTGGATATGCATATGTATGTGTAATACTAGAACAGATGAAATTAATTAAGGGACAGAAATTTTGTGAAGAGTGACGAACGTGAGAGACATTCGAGTGTGATAGTGATTGGGTAGTGATTGACAGGGGACTTTAAATTATAGGCAGAATATAATCGAGAAAAATGATAGAATATAAAACGCTAAAAGTGAGAGAAGTTAGGATAAAATAATGAGAGAGATGTTAAGAAGCAAGGATAGAAAAATAATAAGAGGGGCAAAAAATAGAAAAAGAGAAGAATGTGCGAGAAAGGCAGTGCGTAAGGATAGAAAAGGGCTAAAGAAGAAAATAGAAGAGTTTGTAGGAATTATGGATAGAGAGATAGTTTATTCGTTTGTAGCATGAAAACCTAGAGACAGATTGAATAAGAGTGATTGAATGGAGGGGAAGATAGAGTATGGAGAGTGAGAGAGACTACTTCCTGTCTTGAGTGGAAAAAAAAAGTGGTGGAGGAATAAGTGTTGAGGTGAAAAAGTGAAATTGAATGTAAGGAGAGGGAGATTGGGTAAAGTAGGTTTCTATAAAGGCTTAGAGGATGAACAAGAATGGGATATTGCGAAGTAGTAAGAGGGTGGAAACAGATAAAATGTAAGCGGGGAGGGGAAAGAACGTGAAACACTGAGGGAGAATGAAAAGATAGACAGAGTGGAAAGGAGAGAGGTCTAAGACAAAAAAAAAAAACGAGAGAGTAAGAGAGAGAGAGAGAGAGAGCATGAAAATGAAAAGCGAGCAGAGAGATTGAACAAACACACTAAAAGTGAGTGAAGAAAGAGCAGAGAGAAGGAAAAACAGAAATACTGTGAGAAAAATGAAAAAAAAAAACCCAAAGAAAACGAAAGGAAAAGGACAGAGTGAAGATCAAAGAGAAGTTAGAACACTGCTGGCTGGAAACGAAGTAAAACAATAAGTTTAAAATCATCTAAGTGTTAGCAAGTGTATGACGTCAGATCTGAGGTCATCAGGCGTAATTTTCCCCCTTTTCCCTTCCTTCTCTTCCTCTTTGCCTCCCTATCTCCCTTTCTCTCATCTCCCCTCCTTCATATTTCTCTCACTCTATCTTTTCTTTTTTCTTATCATTGCCTCCCATTATAAAACTTTCAACGTCTTTCTCTCGCCTTTTGCAGTCATTAAGTATCTTTTTTTTGTTGGTGTGTGTGTGTGTGTGTGTGTGTGTGTGTGTGTGTGTGTGTCGCTCTCCGTGACACAGACTTACTTTCTGATCGAAAACTGACATATATAGAGACAAAGACAGCGGGTAACAAAGAAATTTACGTTCATTCATATGTATGTGCGTATGTATGTATGTACGTATGTATGTATGTATGTATGTATGTATGTATGTATGTATGTATGTATGTATGTATGTATGAATGTATGTATGTATTAGTGTGTGAGTGTGTATATGAATATACGCATGTTGTCTGTATGAATGAGTATAAATACACACATACTCACATATTCATATACACTAATATACGCCCACACATTACACACATTCATATATGTATGTATATATTATAGCTATGTGTATGCATGTATGCATGTATGTATGTATCTCTGTATGTATGCATGAATGTATGTATGTAATAATGAATGTATCAGTGTATGTGTGTGTGTGTGTATGAATATATGCATGTTGTCTGTATGAATGAGTATGAATACTCACATACACACACATATTCATATACACTAACATACGCCCACACATTACACACATTCATATATGTATGTATATATTATATGTGTATGTATGTATGCATGTATATATAGTTGACCAATTTATCACGTGTCAGATAAAACTGGAACTCAAATGTTTTGTAAAAGAGTGAGTATATTACTACACTTTGTATATTGTAACACTTCCATAGTAACAAATTTATATTGTTTCCAAATTTTAGAAAATTGATAGGCAAATTCAGGAGTCATCTGCTTTGGCAAGGATACCTGTTGGAGACCAGGAAACTCCACATCCTGTTTATGGGTCTCAGAGTTATAAAAAGTCGGTACGAAATTTGTAAATGAAAGAACAGACTAAAGCAAATCCAGAACGAGGCTGTTTTAGTAGCTCCCGTCTGATTTTTTTCTCCAAGAATTCATTTATTCCTTTAGCCAGAAAACTGAAAGTCAAGATTCAGTTAGTAAAATATATTTCATATATATTTGATTGTAGAGTGGAGAAGATAAGAATAAATTGTTTTAGAGATATAGAGGAGAGGTGAGAGAACGGAATAGGATAGGGGTGGAAGATTTTAAACAGGTTTAAAATCGACACATACACATATATATAAAATACAAAAATGTGTGTGTGTGTGTGAATAAATATCCGAAAGAAGTTTTTCAATTGTAAATCTATCTATCTATCTATCTATCTATCTATCTATCTATCTATCTATCTATCTACCTATCGACCTACCTACCTATCTATCTATCTATCTATCTATCTATCTATCTATCTATCTATCTATCTATCTATCTATCTATCAATCTATCTATCTATCTATCTATCTCTCTCTCCTCTCTCTCTCTCTCTCCCTCTCTCTCTCTCTCTATATATATATATATATATATATATATATATATATTATATATATAATATATATATATATATATATATATATATATATATAAACTTCCTTTCGCTCGCAGATTTCTACAAGTCAACATCGACTTCTTCTGTCTCTAGCAAGTCGATCTTCTGAATTGCGCTCCAAAGAATTTTTCCACCGTCTAGGCTTAGAAAAGCCCTCAATGTTGGTTTCCTTGTCCTGTTTTTATTCTTTATGTGTTCTGTATTTTTATTTGTATTGCTTTTACGTCCTGTTCTTGTCACTTTTTTTCTTTTTTTACCCCTCTGCAAAAGAATTTTATTTAATTCATTTTGCAGGAAGGACTGCTTCGGCAGGTTCATGTTCTGCTCTTACCTTCGAAACACGCATTGAGTCGAACCAGGGGCAGCTGATGAAGAGGAATATTCCTTGTATTGTTTGTCTTGTACTCTGTTTTTTCGTTGTTAAAAAAAGTCCGTTTCCTTGTTTGTTTTTATGTTTTCGTTTCTCGTTGTGTTCTACGTTTATTTGTGGTGTCCTGTACTCATATATATATATATATGCATGTATATATACATATAGATGTAGGTATGTACATATATGTATGTATGTATGCATATGTTTTATTTGTTAAATTGTTAGTGTATATATATATATATATATATATATATATATATATATATATATATAGATAGATAGATAGATAGATAGATAGATAGATAGATAGATAGATAGATAGATAGATAGATAGATAGATAGATAGATAGATAGATAGATAGATAGATAGATAGATAGATAGATAAATAGATAGATTTACAATTGAAAAACGTTTTTCGGTTGTATATTCACACACGACAGATGTCCGAACACAAACCATGATGTACGTATGATACTACTACTGGATAGCACGGGGTGAAATCTGAAGGTGGACGAGCTTTATACTGTACTCTCTACTTCTTTTAACTCACTGTCTCTCTCTCTCTCTATATATATATATATATATACTATATATATATATATATATATATATATTATATATAATATATATATTATAGATATATATATATATATACATATACACACATACATACAATATTATATATATATTATATATATTATATATACATATACACACATACATACAATATATATATATAATATATATATATATATATATATAATATATATATGTGTGTGTGTGTGTGTGTGTGTGTGTGTGTGTGTGTATACACACACATTATATATCATATATGTATACAAGGGGTTAAAACGTTCATAGACTAACGTAGATATTTTCATGGTATGTGACCGAATTACTTATTTTTCAACACAGAACACCTTGCGGTCCACGCATTTCTTCCATCGGTGTTGCAGCGCTTGGATCCCATTGGTGAAGAAGCTTTCATCCTGTTGGTCATAGAAGTCATCAACAGTAGATATGATGTCAGCATCACTGCGATACTGGTTTCCTGTCAAGTGTTTTTCTTTACGTTGGAATTTATGATAATTAGATGGAGCCGAATTGGAGAATGGAGAGAGTGATCAACCAGTTCAAAGCTGCAGTCACGCACAGCAGCCATTGAAACCAAGAGCTTGTGCGCTGGTGCCTTGTCCTGATGAAACAAAACATTTTTCATCTATTTATCTGGGTATTGGGTCTTGATAGCCTTTTGTAACTGCTTCAGCAAATTGGTATAATACTTTCCATTCGAGTTGTGACTCTTTTGAAGATAGTCAATAAACACGATACCTGTTGCATCTCCAAAACTGAGGCCATCACCTTCCCTGCAGATGAAACGACTTCGGCCTTCTTTGGAGAAGAGTGTTTCCTCTGCATGAATTGTCTCTTTGTATCTGGCTCTAAGTGATGAAATCAATACTCATGCTGGGTTAGGAAACGTTTAAGGAAAGCAGCTGGATCAGCCTGAAACAGTGTCAGATTTTCCCGTGATATGTTCAGAATATTCTTAAGAAGAATATAATAGTATTCTTCTTTAAGAATTATAAATTTTAACTCTATTATACTCAATTATACGTTCTATGCCATGACCCGAGCATAGAACGGGGCTTACCTCTTTGTGCTGGGAAATGAATGGAATGCCTTGTGTGTGTCTTGCTGTGGCATCACAATCTGCCAGCATCAGATGGTTAATACACAGAACAACCGTTGGCTTGTACCGAGAGTGATAAAAATTAAGCATCCAGGCAACACCATAGTGTTTGGAGTGATTATTAGTGATGGCGACGTTATGCCTCCTTTCATCTTCCTACACAGCCTCAGACTCAACACGGAGGCCTACATCAAGTGCTTGGTGGAGGAAGTGTTGCCTGGGACAAGAGGGTGGCTGCTGGAAGACCCTATATCTGGCAACTGGACTCTGCACCATGCCACACAAGAAGAGTTTAAGAAGAGTTGGAAAATATTCTAGTCTCTTAACAATTTTTCAAGCCGATCACATGGATAAAGTTGTTCGCCTCTATAAGATACTAGGATATTTTCCTACTCGTCTTCACATAAAACCAATGGTAGCCTTAATTCACAAATAAAGAAATTATATATCCACCAATGCGGTGTTGAGCACTCTTTTCAACGTTATATATATATATATATATATATACAGAGAGAGAGACAGACAGACAGACAGACAGGCAGATACACACATTATTAAGGTGATTTTAAAAACCAAAAGGCACACGTACAATCGTCACTAAACTGACAAGGCGTATTCAGTTTAACCCTAGGCAACGGAGTAAGTGTCATTGACGAGGATTGATTCAATCTGAAATCATCGATGATCTGGCAATCTCGCTTGCTGTAGGAAGGTTGTCTACCTCGTCAGTCAACAGATAAGTGTTATACCCATGGTTAAGAGTTGTTTAGACTCCTATTTGTAGCAATGCTGGTGCTGATTTGCACCCTTAGTCATTTTAGTGACGATTGTACTTGTGCTTTCTGGTTTTAAATTGCGATTAATTGCGACTAACCACCTTAATAACTTATAATTTTCACTTTATCAGTTTACCGAATGAGCCACTGATTCCTATGGTATTTTCTATAAACTGAAAAAGCGGTTTCAATTTAAACCTAGGCAAAGAAGTGTCAATGATGAAGATTAATTCAATCCAAAATCATCGATGATCTGACACTCTCGCTTGCTCTAGGGAGGTTGTCTCCTTTGTTAGTCAATAGATAAGTGCTTTGCTGTAACAATGTTGATGCTGACAGGCAACCTTAGTCACTTTAGTGACGGTCGTACTATATATAACAGTAATTTTTAATACTGGTGTCCTACAACAATCCTCAGGCACTGCCCATATGGCTTCGTTATGCCATATGGGCAGTGCCTGATGATTATGCTAGGACTCCAGATTTGTTAATAAAAATACTGTCTGGTATGCTCTCAGCAGATGAAACTAATAGTAGCACATAAAAACATATATTGCTTTTATTAGATAATATTTATCTCTCACCAGATAGAGTACTTTTTTGTTGATCTTACCATAACGGAACAGTACATTATATATATACAACACACCCACACACACACACACACACATATATATATATTATAATATATATATATATCTATATATATAATATATATATATTATATATATATATATATATATATATATATATATTATATATATATATACGTATATATATGCATACATACATGCATTACATACATATATATACACACACTTGTATATATATATATATAATGTACTACAATATAATGTTATATTATATTGTATATATGCAATATAGATAGAAAGAGGGGGAAGAGAAAAATAGATGGGAAGGGACAGGCAAAGAGGAAAATAAAACAATGTACCTATACATATAGGTATATTCTCTGAAGCTTGGCTTGGGAGAACGAGAAGGAGATTGATAGCTAGACAGACAGACAGACAGATAGATAGATAGATAGATAGATAGATAGATAGATAGATAGATAGATAGATAGATAGATAGATAGATAGATAGAGAGAGAGAGAGAGAGAGAGTATGATGGAAAGAGAGAGCGATAGGGGGAGAGAGTAGAATATCTAAAAATATATATACACCCTCATGTATAGTGTAGATTTCCTTTGTTATGCAGGAATTTCATTGGAAGCCAAATTAAAATGAAAAGCCTGAAAATCTAGGGCAAGCAGTTTATTGTGTGAAAGTGATTATAAATACTTGAGTTGGTGAAATGAGAAAAAGTTTTAAAACTTAAACACTCGCCATTCAATTAATTATAGCAATTATGCTAAATCAACGGAGACCTGAATGTTTTCGAGTATTTATATTTGTGTTGTGTGTGTGTATGATTGTATGTGTGCGCGCGCGCGCGTGGTTTTCTTTGTGTGGGTGTGTGTATATGTGCACGCGCGTGGTAGTGTGAAAGCAAAAGAGAGAACGGGAGAGTATTTGTAAGTATAATGGAGATTGGCTGTGGCTTTGTTTATGTGATTGTGTAAGAGATTAAGAATGTGAGTATATTTGAGAATATTTGCGTGAGAAGGTGAAATATTAGCTTTGGGTTGGTGTATATGACACTCATATACACAGATATATATGCATGTGAGTGTCATCGAATGTGTAGCGAAATATGATACTGTACATATTTGAAAATATAGCAAATGCTTTTATTGTGTTATTAAATGTATGCGTGTATTTTCGAGCTTATAGACATATGAATCTGTGTGATTGTAGAATTAAATGTATTTCTGTAGGTATAACTGTTAATGATTATGGAAGTGAGTATACACATCTAAGTGAGTGAGTGTGATTGAGTATTTTTCAAGTAGTTGCTTCACTGGAGTTGCCTATCAGTTAATTCACCACCAAGTGGATTTTTTTTACTGATTATTAAATATTGTGATCACAAAATAGAAAGATACTCTTTCTTTCGGTTTTAAGTTGAGAAGTGATATGCCTGGTATGTCAGAATATTTTAAGCTGTTACGTTTTCTTCATATGGGACAGAGTCAATTGATTTTTAGACTATTAACATAGCAATGTCATGTGTCGGAATACTAAATAATTGTTCCCTTTACATCTCAGAGTTCTGGTAATTTGCTGCCGGATTCGGAGAAATTTTCTCATTCCGGATCTTTAACTAGTTCAACACTTAATGTTTTCCAATTCTTCCCTCCCGGAACTGCAACTCTAAGATCCACACACCATCTACGTTCCTCCTCCCCACAGCTATCAACAGGCAAAAGAAGATTTTCATTTGATATCTATAGTCTCATCATTCTCTCGATATTCCTTCTAATTTTCTTTCTAACTTTCCACTGTTTTATATATATATATATATATACATATTTTTTTTTTAAGTTGTTTAAATTTTGAAATATATACATTTTTTGTGCATGTGTCGTATATGTGAGCTGAGTTTGAATTCATAAAATTTTTTTAATACAAGTAGGTTTTTCAGTGTTCAATCCTAAATTAGTTTTCTACAAATATAAATTTAAATTTACATCGATATTATTTTCTTTGATCAGAACAGAACAAATATGAAAATTATGCTGATATAAACGCATCACCACCACCATTTTTTAATCGTACAGTACACCCATAAAAAGATCTGGAAACCGCATCACTACCCTACAACCATCACCATACGCATCACCATCATTACAATCAATACTATCATTACCACTGATTCTACGTCATTTAACATACAGACATTTAGACAAAGCCATACCGCCTAAACATCATCATGTAAAAGTCGACATGAAAAGAAAACCGACGACAGGTGACTATTTAATTAAGCATTGTTCTTCGCACATTAATGAATTTGGCGTGGTCTAATTATAAACCTTCGCATCCCCCACGTCTTCGCTTTCTCAGCGGCTTCATTTAGAACAACGCAACACAAGAGAACACTTCCATCACCAGTTTCAGTGCGCAACGACATCGGCAAAAGCATTCGCATCACAATCTTCTTCCCCAGTTCACACCATCAAAACAACTACAACTACAACTACTGCTATAGCCGTAGCTACTAATGCTGCTGCTGCTACTGCTGCTGCTGCTATTAAGTAGTAGCAGTAGTAGTAGTAGTAGTAGTAGTAGTAGTAGTAGTAGTAGTAGTAGTAGTAGTGGTGGTGGTGGTGGAGGGTAGTGGTAGTAGTAGTAGTAATAGTAGTAGTGTAGTAGTAGTAGTAGTAGTAGTAGTAGTAGTAGTAGTAGTAGTAGTAGCGGTGGTGGTGGTGGTGGTAGTAGTAGTAGTAGCAGTAGTAGTAGTAGTAGTAGTAGTAGTAGTAGTAGTAGTAGTAGTATTTGCAGCAACATAATATCAAACATTATTTCAATTATGACTAGCTTGAACAACCATCATACAAGCATACCCGGGAAACTCTTTGCAGTTGCTCGACCTGCTACAAACAGCAAAGAAACCAATAAAAAAAAATACGAGAAGGTTGTGATTGGAGTCCCTTTGATCATAGCTCAACTTAATCGGGGCTGATGTAGAGCTAAACAGTTTTCAAATGATTCATCAGTGGTTGCTCGACCTTCAAGAAACAGTAGCCAAATGTCTTCCAAATAACATCACACCATATTAATAAAGAATGTAGGATCACAGTTAGAATGCTTTTAATCACATGCGTGCTTGATTAGGGCCTCAACCTCGGTTCTAAGCAACAACTATAACAACCATGTGAACGCTCGCTCTGCTAAAAGTGGCAGCCATTTCTTCCAATGGTCTTTAAAAAGTAGGCATTATACAATGTCGTCCAAAATATGGATGATAATGTTCGGAATATCTTTGATCATAGATCTGTTTGGTCGGAGTTGACGACCTAGCGCTAAACAGCATTACCCCCAACAACAGCAACAACTATCATACACAACCAACGTTATCATTAACTTTTCTTATCTTGGCACAAAGCCGGAAATTTTGAGGGCTGGAGAAGTCGATTAACAATCAAATCTCTTTCCAGTCACACCCTACAGACTGGATAGCCTTGTATGGAATACATAGCACGAAAAGAAAATAACATAAGTTCATACCTGGAATGATTTTAATCATAGGTATTTTCGACTAAGGCTGATATGGATTAATCAACTGCAACAATAACGACAAGAAAAATCCAACGAGTTAGTAAGAATGGTTATTTCTTGTTGCTTAAATTTCCAGCTAAGCCTTTCTTGAATCTTGCCATATCATCTCAGAAAAGAAAGGACAAGCTATGCCTTAAAAACGAACATGATTGTCACAATTTGAATGTTTTGGGCTTTAGGACTACTCATTCAGAATGGACAAGGAGTTAATCAACAACAACAACAATACCAACATGCAGTAAAAAGTTACACCTCCTGTCGCACCCACCAGTTCATACCCTCATCACACATCCCAAAATTATTTCTCCTATCTTGCTAAGCTAGAAGAAGAAATATAAATACTCTTGTGAGAATTCTGCCTGACTTATTTAAATCTGAAGGACAGTTTAGGTATGAGCAATATGAGAAGTAAGCATTTTTGGTAAATATTTTAGGATGGTAAAGGAATTTGTTTTACGACATATTAAAGCATCTTAAATGAGCAAGTATGATGATGTGGATTAAGAAAAATAACAAGAAACAGTAGTAAAAAGATGGTTTAGAGGTTATACATAATACATAGTCAATTATAGTAAAATACAGTGTCACGTAAAATTAAGGTGAAAGTAGTTTAACCATTGTTGAAATTAATTAAGTGGAGAGTTCAATATTGTTATGATAATATAATGACAGTTAAACTGTATGATAATGATGCTAATATATATGTATGTATACACTCACAAACGCGCGCACGCACAAATATACAAGGAAAATTGATGTAAGGGGAGAAGAAGAAAATCGTTTTAGAATAGCATTGACGTTATGAATAATAATGTGCAAAAATTAATATGGTTGCTACTCATTTGTTCACATTGTAATAGCGCGGTGTTTTATTGAAAGATTGCTTTACAGTTAAATGGAGATATGTGCTTCTGGGTTCAGAAGATAGATTCAAAATGTAATGTGCGGGTACTGTAATAGATATGATTCTAAAGAGAGCAATTAGATATATTTAAAGGGGTAAGTGTGGTGTTTAACTTATAATTGCTTGCTCTCTGTATTTGAATACTGTAAATCCTCGAGTATAGCCCGCCCTTGTGTATAATACGCAGGGGATTTTTAGGGGGCTGTACCTCTGAAAAACCTAAACCTTGTGTATAATACGTATCCCTTCTCTAATTTGAGTCAAGGAGGTCTATATAACGTCCTTGATTTGTAAGAATGTATGCAGTAACGTCCTTTATTATTGCCTTCTTGCCTTCTTTATCTTTGGCATCTGTTTAATTTCATCTTTATTTCTTCTCCATAACCTGACATTGCTTTCGTCAACATCAAATTTTCTTCCGGCGGCCCTATTACCATGCTCTTCAGCATATGATATAACTTCAAGTTTAAACATAGCTGAATAATATCTACGAGGCATTTTATGGGCATGTAATGTATAAAATGTTTTATTGGAGATTAATGTACAGGTTTAAGTGCCGCTTATATAAAAAAAACCCTAGTAAAGACCCTCAGTAGTACAAACATTTAATACTGGTATTTAATTAAGTATCTATTATTTACCATGGTAATGATGCAAACTACTAATACAAACAGCAGGATGAACTATTTAGCGCTAAACTATTAAGCACAATTTATGCGTAATTAAGCCAGCAGCACCTAGTCGAACAAACACTTCCGTGCATGCGTAATACAATAATGGTGATGTTTTTAACTGTTATATGGGAATGTAAATATGTTTTCAAATTGTTTTTGTTACATGTTATTCTGTGTTCTGAATACTTTTATTTTAATAAATGTTGCTTACTGCAAGTTATGGATGATTCTGTTATGACATCATTGCTTTCAAGCTTAGCTTAAGGTATTTTCGCGCCCGACATCACAAAATGCGTCTGAATAAATATTGCCGGACAGCAAATAGAGACTGGAACATTGCTTAGAAAATATTTTTCATTTTTAACCTCGTATATAGTACGCACTTGGGATTTTGACCTTTAAATTTTGGGGAAAAATGCGGATTATACTCGAGGATTTACGGTATGAATTGAAAGAGCTTTAGGTAAAAGTTTGATTTGTGATGTGAGTGGAAAGATATATTTCTAAAAGAGAATAGACTCATACGGACTCAGGACCGGTTTTCCGGTTTCCGTGATGTATATATTCCTCCTGTGGAGGAATGCCAGGCCGTGGTAGGCTTACTCATCTTTACCAGCTGAGTGAACCGGAAATGAGGTATTTTGCTCAAGAGCACACTGTGCCACCCGGTCCAGAAATCGAAACCATAATCTTACGATCATGAGTCCATCAGCCTAACCACTAAGCCACGCGCTTCCATAAGAGTAATTCAAGTGTTATAGGCCCATTATTATTTATGTTAAATTTAGAAAGTAGAAGAAATTAGGTGCTGGTATATTTATGTCTGAGTAAATGGTAATGGTAAGCATAGTAGTTAGTATTATTTATTCCTAGCTGGGTGATTACAATTAAAATACCATGTGCAGATGCGTTATAAAATATTGTATTCTACTATTTGTATGGCTAGATAAATCGGTACGATTAGAAGAAAGATAGGTTAACTGGTACAGTTTCGAAGAAATTTTGAAATAGACATAAAGACGTGCGAGTTCAGAGAAGAAAAGTAAACGAAAAAGGTGTGTGTGTGTGTGTGTGTGTGTGTGTGTGTGTGTGTGTGTGTGTGTGTGTGTGTGTGTGTGTGTGTGTGTGTGTGTGTGTGTGTGTGTGTGTGTGTGTGTGTGTGCGGGTGTGTGTGTGTAAGATATGTAAAGTTGAAGAAAAACTAAGAATATACTGATTGTGTAAATACAGAAGCACAGATATAAATCCTTTCTCGATTACTAGTATACATGATATAATATAATACAATGTAATATGTATGTATGTAGGTATGTATTTATGTAAGTATGGATGGATGGATGGATGTGTGTATGCGCGTGCATGTCTATGTGTTCGTGAGCGTTTTTGTTTATTACATCATCATCGTCAAGACCCTCATCAACACCATCATCATCATTAGTAGCAGCAGTAGCATCACCACCACCACCACCACCAACAACAACAACAACAACAACAACAACAGCAACATTGTTTCCCCAGTAATCCTGTAGTACTCATCTCTCTTTTAGTATTTCTCTTTCACTCTGAGTATGAACTACTGTATGTATTTATATACTGAGAAATGTTCACACACACGCGCGCATGGGCTCACATACATGCGCACATACACGAACATATACACAAACACGAACACTATACACAAATGCACCATAAGCATATATGCGTATGTGTGCGCATGTGTGTGTATGTAAGTATAAGAGGTTATATAACCAGAAACGGCTCTGATGAAAGTAGGATTAATTTTCTTAGATCGTTCAATTTTCCTCAATTGATCAATAGACCAATTGAATAAACTTATCGGTAATGAATACTGGAAACAGCTGTCAGCCATAATTGCTCTAATAAAAAAAAATGTGTATTGATCATTATTTTAACTTGTTTCTGATATATTACTCTGTGTAAAAATCTACGGATTTGCAATATAGAATTGTGATGAAACGTAACCTTGGACACTATTACAAGATTACCTGGAGTTCTTCACTAATATTGCTAGCCTGGAGTCCCAACAAAGAGCTTGCCCGGATTGATAATCCTTCACTATTAGTTGCGTGTGTGTGTGTGTGTGTGTGTTTGTATGTGACTGTATGTCCTGCATGTAAATAAACGATATAAAGGTATACGAGCACTCGTATATAAATATCTATGTATATCTTTTATGTATAGATATATATCTATGTTTATATGTATATGCGTGCACGTGTGTGTATCCGTGTCTGTGTAGATATATGTGTACATATGTATATGTCTATGAATGGTAAGAATTTTGCACAAAATTGTTACAATTACTAAATGAGGCACTAAGACAAATGTGATTCCTAACAGCAAATCTTTTCTGGCTCTTGTTTAGACATATCACCCCATGAAGAACTTTTGGTGTCTAAAATGATAAAGTGTCATCCGAAGGGGAATATTAACGAATTCTTATATTTTAAAAGAGGAGACATGTTTTGATTTAGAATAAGCTCCAATGAGAATAGAAAGCCGCTCCAATATGGAACTCGGTCGATCAATGGAAAAGGCTAGCTTAAGAAATATTAACATTGGGTCAATTATTTTTACATTCAAACTTTAGTTTATGTATGTAAATGAAATTTTCAACTCTTTCAAAGAGCTCAATACATAAATGTTATGATGTCTGCAACAATCATAATGAGATGTAAATTGTAAATCGCATTGTCTAAAAGAGATATACCGATGTTGTTGTCGTTGTTTTTGTTGTTGTTGTTGTTGATTTTGTTGCTTTTTAAATCTCTTGACTAAATTTATCTAACGTTTTCTTTTTTCTTCCTAATAATCGCGATTTCTACGACAGGAGTGATAACGACGACTCTGGCAAGATGGCAATAACAATACGAGCAACAAGTACAATGACCATGATGATGATAATGATGATTTTAGCAACACCAATAACAACAACGACAACGATAGCAACAACAACAACAATCATAATGTCTTTATGAAGTAGCATCCTGTCCTGAATTCGTAAATACTAGATTGCTAGATATATTTTATCGATTCTGATTCTGTGACTCAGTGCCAAATTTAGAAAACGTGTCAATGAGTAGATGTTTATGAATATATTTCCATTTAGTAGAAAGACAGCTTGGATTTTCAGTGCCAAATACTATTAGGTTCAGCAGTTGGTTGTGAGTTCATTCCCATTCAAGAATCTGCACTTTGTACTGAATTTATCAATGCAATACTGAGAAAATAAGACATCTAGATATCTCTTCAATGTAAAAATGAATATCTCGTAGACGTTAGTGCTATGTGGTGGCCTTCTAATTATTTTTCCTCTCTTTTTTCCTCTCCCTTCCCTTTTATATGGAGCCCTCTGTAAGACAAACACATACACACACATGCATACAAACACATCAAATGTATGTGCGTGTGTATAAATATATATATACTCTTTTACTCTTTACTCTTTTACTTGTTTCAGTCATTTGACTGCGGCCATGCTGGACACCGCCTTTAGTCGAGCAAATCGACCCCGGGACTTATTCTTTTGTAAGCCCAGTACTTATTCTATCGGTCTCTTTTGCCGAACCGCTAAGTGACGGGGACGTAAACAAACCACCATCGGTTGTCAAGCAATGATAGGAGGACAAACACAGACACACAAACATATACACACACACTTATATATATATACATATATACGACAGGCTTCTTTCAGTTTCTGTCTACCAAATCCACTCACAAGGCATTGGTCGGCCCGGGGCTATAGCAGAAGACACTTGCCCAAGATGCCACGCAGTGAGACTGAAACTGGAACCATGTGGTTGGTTAGCAAGCTACTTACCACACAGCCACTCCTGCGCCTATATATATATATATATAAAGGGTAAAGACCCCCTTCGGTCATGAATAACCATGGGATTGCACCTAGAAAGTTACCCTCCTAGACACAAGTCCGGGCAAGGTTTTTTATGGAAGACCAGCAGTCGCCCATGCATACCAGCCTCCCCTCTCCACACCACCAGTATTATCCAAGGGAAAGACAAAGGTCGATACAGCTTGGCACCAGTGACGTCGCAACTCATTTCTACAGCTGAGTGAACTGGAGCAACGTGAAATAAAGTGCCTTGCTCGAGAACACAACACGCAGCCCGTGTTGCGTGTTGCGTATATATATATATATATATTATATATATATATATATATATATATATATATATATATATAAAATAGTAAAGAGTGAAAAAACGACAGAAGGCTTAAATGTTAAAAAATATATATATTTGCGTCAATATGTCTGAAGAATATTAGAAAATTTTTAAAAAAAATTTTTTTTTTTCTTTTCCTTTATAATGACATACTTTTTAAAGAAAGACCGGTTTCGCATTTAGCTTTTCAAATTTCTTGTGACGTTATGTTTATGTTTAATAGAGTTATCCTTGTGTTTATGCTCCGGAGAGTTCAGAACTCTCCGGAACATAAACACAAGGATAACTCTATTAAACATAAACATAACGTCACAAGAAATTTGAAAAGCTAAATGCGAAACCGGTCTTTCTTTAAAAATTATGTCATTATAAAGGAAAAAAAAAATTTTTTTTTAATTTTCTAACATTCTTCAGACATTGACGCAAATATATATATTTTTTAACATTTAAGCCTTCTGTCGTTTTTTCACTCTTTACTATTTTTTATATATTCACCCACGTGCTTTCACAAACCAACTTTCTTATCTATATATATATATATATATATATATATATATATATATATATATATAATATATATAATATATATATATATATATATATATATATATATATATATATATATATATATATATATATATATATACGGGTAAATAGACAAAGGAAAGGAGGGCACTCAACCAATTTATTGGGAGTTACGTGTATGGATCAAAGCAGCTTGATTCAAATTCGTTGGTACACTTGAGTTTCAAGCGTGGTGCTAGTCGTCAGCCATTTTGAATTTGAATGACAGAAGTTGATTGTAACTACCATAAGGTGAGCTCGGAATGGTCGAGGAAGGGCATACGATGTCGTGGTTTCATGCAGGTATATGCGTAACAGTTAGTTGGAAAATGCCGCATGGCGAACAGGAAAATTACCACGTGGTGGACAGGAAATAGAATATGTAGCAATTAGAAATCAGTCAAATTGATGGGGGGAAGCACCAACTGGTGCTAGACGATTTTCGTTTGCTTCTGGTTTATTTTATGCTAACGCTATACGTCTCTAAGAAGTACTATCTAAGGACTGATACCGTATTTAAATAGAATTTCCATAATGTATTTGCATTAAGTGTGATATGCAGATGGCTATTTTAAACTAATACTGCTTCTGTTACTCATACCAAATAGGTGTGTATATGTATGTATATATACATATATATATATATGTATATATATATATATAATATATATATATATATGTTTTTCTACCAATTAAATACGTTTTTATTATTATTTTTTGCAATTTACCTAATCTTTAACATTCTATTGTTATTTTAATTTCAATTTTTCTATTATATGTAATTTTCTAGATGGTGTAATTTAATTCTTCATTTTGAATTGATAAAAGGTGGGGTTTTTTTCTAATTTCATATATATATATTATATTGTGTGAAATTCGATTTAGTATTTCTAAATTGAAATTTTTTCCTTGTAAGTTTGGATTTTATTCCCTCAAATAATAATTATATATATATATATATATATATATATATATATATATAAATGGATGAATGATTTATCCTTTGTTTACCGTTAACATGGAAAATTCAATAAACAGTTACCAAGGTAGCAAAATTCACGCAAGTAACACAGATGAAGCGACCTATTCAAAGGTATAAACTCCGGGTTAATGTGCAGTAATTTGTGTATTATAAGTAAATAAATGGATTTTAATGAAGATGTTATTAAAATTCTTTTACTTTCGACATATATTTCGAAGACAACATGGTTTTATTCCAAAGGAATAAACGGTGTAAAATGCAATCTTCTCATCAGGAAAGAAAGAGAGCCTATCTCAACAACAAGACATTATAACAATTACGTTGACTGCCTAAATGATAAACAGAATGTTATAAAGTATTATAAATTGTTGAAAGTAAAAGAATTTTAATAACATCTTCGTTCAACACCATTTATTTACTTATATATATATATATATATATATATATATATATATATATATATATATATATATATATGTACACACACACAACTTTTACAAGTTTCACAAGGAATCATAATGCTAAATGATTTTCTGATTGTCCTTCTGCATATAGTTGTAATGATGACGATAGCAATGATTTCCTGCTTGATGGTAACTGTGTGGCGAAGTCATTAACGCTGTGACAAACTGAGCTTAAGCAACAATTCGCAAAGAGGACATTCTCCATGGCGCTATACTGTTAGGAATTCATCGTAGCGCTCAAACAGCAATTATACTCGGTTTTTGAAACAGAGAGAAGCCTACATATGTTCAAGATAACTTGATCATTGCAAGGTTATGCTTCTTCGTTCAAAAATGAAAAGATTTTGGTGAAAACTGATTTACCATTTGTACCGAACTGTGAAACTTTGTTTTATTCTAAAGCTTTAAAGCCTATAACTTGAAATCTGAGCTTTTATCATTATGTAAGCACTCTTTGAAGTATCCTTTTATATGCCACCAGATGGATAATGTCAGAAGTACCTATGAATTGTCGAAAATTGCTGGATCATGGAATTATGCATTGTATATTAAGCACCTTTATCAATTTTTTGAAAATCGTAATAGACATTTACACTACTTTATTTTCTCTTTTATATGCATAACTTATTCCACTTAACCTAATCTCTTCTTCCAACGATTTTTTTCAAATAGTAGTTGCTTTATGAGACTGAATGTGAGATAACGGGATTTATCAATATCCGATCAAAAAGTATGATATTCACACATAATCTTCGTGGTTTATTAAGTATTGGTTCCCTTGCTCTACTGATCCCAGTTATCTGATGGTTGAAACCGAGGAAGTCTTAGATTTCCAACAGGTATGTTGTTGAAGACATAAAAAAATCGAGGGAAATATTTTCTTATTCCAGTTGCCATAGTTTCGGTTGCTTCAGTTTAAGCACGTGGAGATACATAATTACAAGAATAAAATTCCGAAAACTGTCTACAATACACAAACATCTCTGAGAAGTGACATGCTACAGGCATTTAAATATTTAAAAACTATTTGAAAGAGAATATTACTTAAATCTCACCGAACACGTAACTTTTGTAAGAAAGAGGTCCAGTGTATTTCAAATCAATTAGTTGAGTCACAGTTACTCAGTCACGTCATTCTTAATGTACCTTGCATATTTTGTTTAAATCTGCGCAGCTAGATTTTCTTTAATTCAGAAATTGTTGACATTATACTGCTATATATTTAAGGTTATAAACTGGAATACAATGAACAGTATCACAAGTATGAGATTGGATCTATTTCAACACGCGAATATCTGAATAGCTTACATATTCCAGATATAATTCGAAAAAATATGATTCCTTCAAGCAGAAAGTAAAATATAAAAAATGTATGTACGTATATTTATCTTTGTTAAAAACTGACTAATTTCTATGGAAATGAGAAATATGATAATTGAGAATCAAGATAATAGTTTTCACAAATGTTAGTCACACCAGACAGAATGGCGGCTTTGAATTTCAGTTTGGCCAACAAGATTCATCATATCTTTCAGCAGAAACATCTGAAAAAAAAAGTAGAGGATGCCGTTTGATCTGCTTCGTACGGTTAAACTAATATTAAAATAATGGTTATAAACATAATGTTTAAACATTTAGGTATATTTCCTAAGCGAAGATTATCCTTTAAACATCCAAGCGTTAAGTACTTCAGATCCCTACTTGAAATGAAATAAAAATATATTTATGGGAAAAGTCTACAATAGATGAAGGGAATAGGGTGCAGAGAGACGGGTGGTTTGAATGTTCGTACCTCGTAGTAAAGTGTATTGTTTTAAGTGGACTCTTAGAGAATGATTATCTACACTAGACGTCTAACATTTCCAGTTTGGTAACTCACTCATTTAACTTTTTTAATATGCCACTGAATGTATATTGTGGAATGTTCGCTGAAAAGAAACGCTGAAAATAAAAGCTACGACACACACACCACACACACACACACACACACACACACACACACTCACACACACACACACATCTAAAGGGAAGTTGTTGGAAAAGGATATTTGATACAATCACAATATTTGAGGCACGATTTTCTTAAGTTAAAATTTATTAATTATTTTCAAAAAATCTTAAAAGTAACAGAATGACACAAACATTTTGAAAATAAGTTTTGTGTTGTCATAAGCACTTTTCGCTATTTCCGGTTGTTCATACATTTTTGCAAGTAGCAAATTGGAAATACTCCCGGTTTTGAAAATGAAAGGAAAAAACAAATGATCAACTACGAAAGAAGAATACTTTATAAGAATTCTAAATCCGAAACGAAAGTGAGTATAATTAACAACGCTACTAAAACAACAACCTCTATACGCATTAACTTATAACACGTGTGTTTGAAAAGCTGAAAACCGCAAAAAGCGTTTAACACCAGAAAACTTTCTTCCAAAAACTTTGAATCATTTTGTTATTTTAAAGAATTTTTATATAATTAATAACCTTTAAGTGAAGAAAATATTCTTCAAATTCACGCACGCGCTTGTGCACACATATACTCAAGCACACACGCACGCGCACACTCACACTCACACGCACACAAACAAACAACATACACACACACATACCTATATTCATTCATATGCATATATATACATCAACATTTATATATTCAACTTGATAGATACACACATGATTATGCAATCATACATTCTTACATACTTATACATATATATAAATGTACATATATTATAATTAGATATACATTTATTATATTATATCATACGTGAATATAGATGATATGGAGGAAGCCTTGGACGAAACTGGGTAAAGCTCGACTTGCTTCGTCTGCTTAGTAAAGTTTTATGAAATGTCTGAGTTCGATCTACCAAAAGAGGAAGCATTTGAGAGCAACTTATGAAAGATTTGATGAACTACAATTGCGATTTAACTTTATTGCATGTCAATAAATTCCGATTCCGTTTCTTTTAAACGAAAAATTTACTGAAGTAAGTACTTTGATACGTCGGTAATACTCTGTTAAAACTTGTTGAATATTTCTCGGGTTTGTTGCTGCAGAATGAACCGTGAGAGCTATTTCCAAAATCACACATGGCTATATTTATGAAACTTACACTTTATCCACATACACGCACAAGCGATTTTAGCAGTTCCATTAATATAACACGCACGAGCGTAATTATACACATAAAGTATTTTCTGGCTATTTTCTGCGCCCGTATTGCAAGAGTATAGTCTTCAAAATGAGAGTTAATATCACAGTTGTTAATCAAGGAAAAATTATTTTGATTGCCAATGTTTGAAGCTCTCTGGAAATACATTCCTGTATGAACTTTTGCTAGAATGCATGCAACTTTTCATCAAATGATTTGTTGCTCAAATGTTGAGCAACATCCCTGGATGTGCATCCTAGAACTTGTGGACATCCATCTCTTGCCCAAGATGAAAATGCAGCTTAAAGGTCGCCATTTTAACACCGTTGTCAAGATCCAGAGTAAATCACAGAAGATCCTCAACTTGTTTATGGTAAACAACTTTCAGACCGGATTACAAAAGTGGCAGGAAAACTGGAACGGGAGTATTGCTACGCAAAGCAACTATTTTGAAGGAGGTGATGTTAAATCTTAGGTTAATATGCTATTTCTTTTTTATTAAACATAACTAGTTCTAGAACGTTTTGATAAGACTTCGTATGTATGTATGTATGTATGTATGTATGTATGTATGTATGTATGTATGTATGTATGTATGTATGTATGTATGGATGGATGCATGGATGCATGCACGTATGTATGCATGTACGCATGCATGCATGTATGTATGCATGCATGTATATATGCATGTACATACCTTCTTTCGTTCCATCTTTCTTTTTCTGTCCTTTTTCTGTCTGTTTCTCTTTCTGTCCCTTCTCCTCTCTCTCTCTCTCTATCTCCCTCTCTCTCTCCTACATACAACTACACGTTCATTACATATATTTCTTTCATATATTTCTTTCCCTCTTTCTGTTTCTCTAAATCTTCCACTTTACTTACCCCTACAACTCAACTAGTATCGTCTGCTTCTTCCAGAGAGATCTTTTTTTACCACAGTTTCTCCATAACTAGTTGGTATTGCATGTTGTCCATAAAAGACCATTTTCCAGGACATTCTTTTAGAATTAAAATAATCATGAAAATATTCACATTCGAATACTTCAAAAATAATTACTGTCAAAAGCGAATACATAGATTTACTTAAGGTATCATTTTGTTATATCGTGTCAAATAATGGATTTATATCAATTGTTTTAATATAAGCAAAATATTTTTGAATGAATTTATATTTCCTTATACAACCTATCAATAAACTAGCAAAAATGTTGGTCTGTTTCGAACACACACACGTACATATATGGTAAATACACTAACACCTATGTAAGTAAATATATATATATATATTATATATATATATATATATATAATATATATATATATATGAAAAAACAAGTCAAAAATAGAATAAAATGCTAAAATAATTTTATAGTGAACATTTCAGTACCGGTTTCGGTCATTTTGAGACCTTTTCAACTGTAACGATTAAATAATTAAATTTAGAAAAATTAGAAGAAAAGTTTTTTTAAAAGAATATTTCTATAGTAGTGTTCAGATTTAAGTGGCATTCTGCCTTTCTCTGACTCCCTTGTTTGCACTTGTGTGTTGGAGGTCGTTGTGAGTTCTTGGTAGGTAGTAGAGGAAGAAGGCTGGTGAGGAAAGGGGGGTGGGAGATCTGGGAGTGCCCTGATGGTCGTATTTTGAATGGTCAGTGGCGGCTGGCAGTCTCATTCAATTCAGGAGAATATTTATATTGACAGGCTTGTTTATAGAATTAGCGTAGGTGTTATACTAAAAAACATTAGTGACAAAGTTAAGGGGTAGGGGTGGAGAAGTATAAGAAGAAGAAGAAGAAAAGAAGAGAAGAAGAAGAAGAAGAAGAGAAGAAGGAGAAATGACGATGATGGTGATGGTGGTGATGATTATGACGACGATGATGATGATAATGATGATGATGAAGAAGAAGAAGAAGAAGAAGGAGAAGATGGTGGTGATGATGGTGGTGATGATGATGACGACGATGATGATGATAATGATGATGATGAAGAAGAAGAAGAAGAAGAAGAAGAAGAAAAAAACAGAGAAGGGAGAATATGAATGGGTGTAAGTATAGCTATGAAGGGGCTGATTAGTAATGGATTCTATGGAGTGTAATATTTGTGTGTGTATATATATTTTTCTTTTATTCTAAAGTTGAGGTATATTAATTGTTTGTCGTAGACCCGTTTAGAAGTGGTTTGTATTTTGTAATAAAGAGATTTTCCTTACTTATTCGTTTCTCGAGGTTGTATCGTCCCTAAATTGGTAGAGGGGGAAAATTCTGAAGTTTGGTTGTTTTTTTGTTGGCGCAAGTATCTATGTGTTGGCTAAAAGCTATTTTTCTGTTTTGGGGAATTTTTATCTGGGATCTGTGCAGAGCCATTCATTTACGCAAACCATTTTTTGTTTGGCCTATGTACTGCTCTTGACACCCGGAGCAGGTTAGTGAGTATATTAGGTTCTCCGAAGCACATGTGAAGTTGCTTTTCACTGTAAACCGTTGTCCCTGTTTGAAGGAGAACTCTGATCCCTCAATTAGATAGTCGCATATCCCGCAATTGGGTCTTCCACATTTTTTTACTGTCGGCTTCTTTTTTTACTGTCGGCTTCTGTGTTGAAGAGTGAATTCGGGCTTGTGTAAGGAGACTTTTCATGGATCTAGGCTGTCTTTTGCTTTTTATGATCGTGTGTGTTTGGAGGATTGTGTTCATTCTGTGGTCTTTTTTTAGGAGGGGTATGTTGTGGAGGATGGTGTCGAAGGCTTCGTTATTGAGAGGGTTGTGTGTGGAGATGTATGGTAAGGCTTTTGGTTGTAAGTTTTTCTTTGATTTGGGATGTCTCAGTTCCTTGATGTTAAGTTGAAGGGCACGTTGAATGCACTGGTCAATAAGTGAAGGTGGATAGTTCCTGGTGATTAGGGTATCTTTTAGTTCTTGTAGTCTAAATTTAATTATTTAATCGTTACAGTTGAAAAGGTCTCAAAATGACCGAAACCGGTACTGAAATGTTCACTATAAAATTATTTTAGCATTTTCTATTTTTGAATTGTTTTTTCATATATATCAACTCGTGTGTTCCTTTTCACCCTTATACATATATATATAATATATATATATATATAGATAGATAGATAGATAGATAGATAGATAGATAGAAGATAGATAGATAGATAGATAGATAGATAGATAGATAAAGATATACAAATTCTCAGTATACAAATATACACACACACATATAAATATATATATACGTTGCTCGGGTTTGTAAGGGAAATAACTATATAAGCATTTTTAGAGAGTTATAGCCAAAAAATAGCAAAAACATGCATTAAAAATGGAAAAAAAATTATGGTAAATTTTTTTCTAAATCGTTGACTCATCGTAGACATTTTTAGAGAGTTACTTCCCTTATATAATAGCGAAAAAATGCATTAAAATGGAAAAAAGTTATGGTAAATTTTTTTTTAAATTGTAGACTCATCGTAGACGCGCGCTAATACCCAGAAGGGCTCGATGTGAATCACGACTATAAGATACCCGGTTTTGGTTAAACTGCACCGCAAAATGTGGGAGTAGTTAGGAATCTAAATCGTAGGATACAGACACACAACCTTACTTTTACATATAAAGATATACTTGTACATGCGTTTATATATATATATACATACATATATGTAAGTATACAGAAAAATGATTATATATTGCTTCAGCGTCACTATACATATTTAAGTATAATATATTCATCCTCAGTATTGCTCTCTTCTATCCTGTGACTTTTCTGGGTTATTACTTGGTTAAGTACAGTCAATCTCATTTATTCTCAGACCTTTATTTTTTGATTACCCGGAAAATAAACATTAGTTTAACGGGTAAATATATAGTAAAAATTATATTTCCAAATTTATCTCGCTATGTGGGTAAATACATAAAGATTCCGTATATACATATTCATGAGTGTATATAAATGCAATTAATTCATTATATGCCCCTCGAAACAATTTGTTGTATGTTTGCCAGTTCGTCATAACAAGCATTTTACAGATTTTACAGAAATTCTTCCAGTGAAAAGTTGTTGTCTTATAAAACAAAAGAATCTTACTGCGGCTCTCGATGTGCTAGATAAAACAACTGGAATGTCCCGCAAACCGTATGTTAGACGGCTTAAGTAAAGTGTTTTTCACCTGTAGAAGTTTTAAATCAGACATGAGCAAACTGCAACCCGTGGGACTTTCTGAAGGGCACACAAATGAAAACTATCGTGAACTTTTTCTAGTAGTGCGGACTGCGTGAGGATGAGCCATGTCTTATCCGGTCCGCTTCTAGTAGAAGTTGCCCTTACCTACTTTAAATCATAAGTCTGAGCGATTAAGTTGGATCTGGGCATAAACAAGATTATTCATCCACTACATCGTCTGATATTTATTTATATTCTTTTCAGTCACAACAATACATAGATATACACTGACATACATACATGCACCTACTCCCCCATACACACAGACCATCTCTCTCAACAGCTCTCACTCTCTCTGATCTCTCTCCGCGCTCTTTCTCTCTCTCTCTCTCTCTCTTACCCCCTTTCTCAACTCTGCTCCTCTCGATCTGCCTCCCTCTCTCTCACTCTAACTCTCTCTCTCTTTCTCTCTCTCTCTCTCTCTCAGACTCACACACCTATAATGTATGTAAGCAGTTTTTGTTCATTTGGGTCTCTTCGAAGACTTTCTCAATAATTTCGGTGAAAATTCTTAGATTCTTAGTTTTTGTTATTTGTGAACAGATTTCTTAGCTATACACAAGTATTTTGATACACAATGTTCTCAAGATTTTATTCTATTGCCTATTGTAAAATCAAGCAAATAATTGATTATAACAAATCTTTCGTTATAATTACTAGTTGGTCAGTTATTTGTAAAGTTATTAAATGGCAGGTCAATGGCATATCAAAGCAAAATTCTCTCTAACTATATACGAAGTCTTTACTAAAATTTTAATAACTTCATTTAACACACACACATGTATATGCACATATGTGCATATACACTTATACGTATTAAGAGATACACATACACATTCTTACACATACAAACAAAAAAACAAGACACACATACATAGATATATATGCACATACTATATATACATCTGTGTGTGTGTTCTTCCACGAACTTTGTTATTGTGAACATGGATCTTTTCAGTTTCGCTCACAGATTTTTTAATTATTTTTTTTAACTAAACAGTTTGAAAATTCCTCTTATGCGCCCTTCTATTACCTCCTATTACTCTATCCATCTTTTCTCCAAATAGTGTCGTCTGCTTTCTTCCCTTTGGATTTTTACCTGTAATTTCTTCATGGTCAGTTGATAATGCACGGTGTATTACATTTTTATTTTATCGTGAGATTTCCTTTTACCTTTTTTCGTTCTATCACCTCAGTATTACGTATACATATATACTCATACTCGGCGCGCGTATAGACAAACGTATATCCCACCCACATTCGCGCGCAGGTATTTTTAAAGCAGGTGTCTGCATTTTTTGTTCATGGAATATATGCACCATGTTAGTCCATCTTAAAATTATATTTCATTATTGAAAACGATTTTAGATTTGTTTTTAGTAGCTCTCAAATTTTTTTCTTCTTCTAATATGTCTAGTTTTATTGTAAATGTCTAGTTTTGTAAATCTTACTTTAATGGCAGTTCATAGTAAAATTTATATTTCATGCACATCCTTATTTAATATGAACGTTTTATAAAATATCAAATCCTAAATTGTTTTAAAGTTCTGCTCATATTGTTTCATAGCACGTATATACATTTATATAGTGACACGGATACACAAAAACCCTAAGCAGATGTATGTATGAACGTATATAAGTATGGCTGTATAATTTCTATGTATTGTAAGTACGTGTGTAGGTGTGTGTGTGTGGAGTTTGTGCTATTCGCTATTTGATAAAAATATTTTTTCAGTCAAAACAGTTACCTCTCCCTTAATGTATTACTTTACACGGCGTGCGTAACGTTTTCTCTTGGTGTATCAATTGGTTAAACTCTTTTCTCTGCCCTCAAACTATACGATGTATCTTTTCGTTCGCGTCTCGCCAGTTTCAACATATCTCTTGCTCGAAACCGATTTGCAATGCGAATGTGTGTGCTCTCGTGTGTACATATGTGAGTGTGTGTGTTAGTCTGCATATGTGTGTGTGTGTTTGTCTGCATATATGTGTGTGTGTGTGCATGTGTGTGCGTAAGGCTTCTCTTACATAATGAATTGCTTCTTTCTATCTATCTTCATCTCCCACTCCCTCATATTTTTCCTCTTTTAAAAATTAAAACTTCCCTTTTTTACATTTTCAACGTCCGCTTACTCTCTCTCTCTCTTTTATTATCTCTCTCACTCACTCTCTCTCTTTCTCTTTCTCTCTCTCTCTCTCTCTCTCTCTCTCTCTCTCTCTCTCTCTCTTTCGTAATATGTGTATATTTCCTGCAACTACAAATACAGGCTCTAGAAATCTATCTGCGCCTGTGTATGTGAATGTGTGTGCTTGTGGGTTTGTGTGGGCACGTGTGTGTGTGTGTCTGTGTGTGTGTGGGTGCGCGCTCTGTTTGGATATTTTGAGATGCTAAAATGTTGAGGTCAGGGATAGGCCTCCCACATAATTTGGAATTTCTCCGTTTACACGGGAATTTTTCGGATTTTTTTTCACGGTGCCCTTGGAAATGACGCGTTGGGGGGAATCTTTTTACCAAAAGCAATTCTCGAAAATGGTCAATGGCCACTACGCACTTAAAAACCAGGGGAGAAACCTTTCCGTTACATAAAAAAAAACAATTCAACCCCATATTCATGAATTTGTTTCTCTCAGGATGATACATGGAATATTTTTCTTTTCTTCTTTACTTTTAACGAAAATGTTTCTCCCCTCGTTTTTAAGTGTGCAGTGCACACAAAATCGACCAAAAATCGTTCCGAGATGAGGGTTAAAAAAAATCATCATATCCCTGACGTCACCCAACTTAGAAATGAAACTATAAGAAAATCTATATTACCTTTCTTTTCGCTTTGGATCTATCCTGATCGAGCAGACATCTGATAACGGATATATTTTGAGGTGCAAAGGACCACTTTATCAAATATTTTATTTAAATTAATTGAGTCATTAGTGTGTGAGTGATTTGAAGATTTTGTTTTATCTAGGAGCTCCGGAATCTTAAAGCGATTGCTGTGTTGTACAGGACAACAGAACTTCAGCTGCGAAGTTTGCCGAAAATCTATTCAATGCTTCACATGGCGAATTGGCCAGAACAGAACTAGAAATGCTATTCTAGATCAGAGTTTAAAGACAATGATATACGCATATACGTGTGTGTGTATACATACATCCATTTACATATACATGTAAATACATACTACATATATATGTATATATATGTGTGTGTGTGTGTGTGTGTGTCTGTACGTATGTATATATATATAAATATATAACTACACACACATATACTTACTCTTTTACTTGTTTCAGTCAGTTGACTGCGGCCATACAGGAGCAATACACACACTTCAGTAATTCTCGTAGTATAAACGCGAGACTTTGTGACATTGAAATTGGCAATAAAGTGACATATATATATATATATATATATATATATATATATTAAGTACATTGGATTGGGAAAAATAATAGGAAGAAATATATGTTCCTAAATGTTTTCCTTATAATAGAACGATAAATATTAAGACTCACTTGATTAAGCACAATATATAATATTGAGGATTTTTTCTTAAGTGTAAATATGTTTTGAAATAATTGAAATTTGGTTACTTTCGTTGTATTTATATTTTAAGGACGTCAACACGGAAAATAACGCACTGCCTTGTTTATCCATCAAACATTTCATAATTTCAAAATGGTTTCCTAAGATGTTTTTTATTTACATGGTGCCCAATATGCTCAGAATTTTATTATCCTGTATTGTGACAGACCACGGTGAAACGGCCAGTTTTTAATTCCGTGTTCTTACGTATATCCAGTTACTTCATGGCCTTTCCCATATCCAACGCTTTACAAAACACTAAACTGAAATTTGTCCTTAAGTTGGACTCATACTGTTTCACAAGCATCTATATACATTTATGCTACTAAAAGTTGACACTGATACTTAAAAAACTAAATGTGTGTGTTCATGGGTAAAGTATATATGTATGTAAGCATGTAGTTATGATTGCATGAGTGTTACGTATATATGTACACACGGATGCACGTATGTGTATAGAAAACTCTCGCACTTGTTACACGGTGTCTCTCCTATGTACAAGCTTATTTCAAATTGGTTTAAAAAATTTTTTTCCAGTCAAAACACCGTTGTGTCCCGCCCTGAATTTATACATTACTAGCAGCATCGCCCGGTGTTGCTCGGGTTTGTTTCGACCCCCTAGAATTGGAATTTTTGAAAAGTAATAATTTTGCATTATATAGCTTGTTATTCTCTTTAAGTGAACATTTTTCTGGTTGAAATACACCGAAATATGGCCACGCAGCAGTCACAAAATCGTAAAAAATAGGGATTTTCATAGAAAAAAAGCACCTTTTGATGTAAATAATTTTTGGTGCTAACATGGTCCGATTTGAATTTTTCCGTTTATGAAAGGAAGAGCAAGTCTTCTATCATATTCTCAATTTTGGTCAACTTCTACCGCAGGGTCTCGGAGGAGATAGTGGCTACCAAACCTGCCATACACAACAACATCAGCTTTATATAGAGAGAGAGATATCTTGTCGTATGTATCTCTTCAGCTTCATTGTATCTCTCTCCACCACCTCCGTCACCACTACCAACACCCTCTCTCTCTCTCTCTCACCCACCCCGTCTCTCTCTCTCTCTCTCTCTCTCTCTCGTTACCTTTCTAAACAGTAAGGTCATTGCCAAGCGTGTGTATGTGTGTGCCTCTATGTGTGTGTGTGTGTATGTTGTGTTGTGAGTGAGCGGATGTATGTGTCTGTGTGTGTGTGCGTGTGCGTGCATATGTGTAGCGTTTGTCGTATTCAATAAGTTGCTTCTTTCTCTTACCCTCTCTTCATCTCCCTCCCCCTCCCTTATAAAGTTCTCCACTTTTAAAACTTAAAACTTCGCTTCTTTTTCTTCTTCCAGCGTCCTTGTTTCCTTTTCTTTTTATTACTCTCTCTCTCTCTCTCTCGCTTTCTTTCTCTCTCTCTCTCTCTCTCTCTCTCTACTACTCTTTCGTAATATATGCATATTTCTCTCTCATTTCGTCTTAATCTCCCCGCTCTTACCTCCTCCCACTACTCCAGATAGTGTCGTCTGCTTCCAGTCAGCGTTTCCAACATGGCTTTTTTTCATGGCCAAATTGGTATTGCATGATGTAATATAATTTTAGCCCATGATCTTATCAATTAATGTAAATCACCTTCGAAGACTTCCTTAAAGTATGAATATAAAAATACCGAAATTTCGAAACTTTCAAAAAATATCTGCACTTAAGAAGGAAGCATCTAGACTATTCTCAAGATATTTAACCATTTTGCGTTAAGTCATGTAAGTTTTTATATTCATCATTCTATTATATAAGGAAAAAATCTATGAACACCTTATATTTCTCAGTTCAATGTATTTAGAAAATATGTAACAATAATGTCATATTTAATGAATCTAGGTGTATATATACATACACACACATACACTCTCTTAATTATGGACTCCTTTCAAAATCTCAAATCAAAATTTGTATTTAAGTTGCTCTCATATTGTTTCATGTAGCATTTGTATACATTTATGTTTATATGCATTCACATGGATACTTAAAAAAAAACCAAAGGACTCCGAAAATTCATATCAGGAGTGTTCCGGGCCCTCTCATCACTTCCCCGTTCACCGGCGCAATTTTTTTCTTCATATTCGTTCAGTACACATTATTTTACACCTAGTACACTATGTGTTTATCAAATTTTGTGAAGTTAGATGGGTAGGGCACAGACTCGGATAATTCACGAAGATCCAGTTACCCGACCTCGACACCAGGACAACAACAACAAAAATTAAATGAATAAAAAGTGCAATAGGTGTAAAATAATGTGTACTCAACGATTATGAAAAAAAAAATGCGCGCTGGTGAACAGGTGGGTGGTGAGGACAGGACTCGGAAAATTCACAGGATCCGAAAACTCAACGTTAACACCCGGTCACAAAAATGAAGCAAAAATAGTCTGGTGGTGGTGGTCGTGGTGGGGTTGCATCTGTGTGCGTATGTGCGGAGTGAGCTCATGTGTGTGCATGTGGGTGCGTAAGGCTTCTCTTACATAATGAATTGCTTCTTTCTATCTCTCTTCATCTCCCACTCCCTTATAAATTTTTCCTCTTTTAAAAATTAAAACTTCCCTTTTTACATTTTCAGCGTCCGCTTACTCTCTCTTTTATTATATATATCTCTCTCTCTCTCTCACACACACACTCTCTCTCTCTCTTCTCTCTCTCTCTCTCTCTCTCTCTCTCCCTTTATCTCTCTTTCGTAATATGTGCATATTTCTCTCTCATTTCCTCTTAATCTCCCTGCTCTTACCTCCTCCTACTACTACTCAGTCCATCTTCCTCCTCATAGTGTCGTCTGCTTTCTTCCATTTCCCTATACTTCCTTCATGGCCAATTGCTATTGCATGTATTTTATTTTACCTCAAGATTTATCAATTCATGTAAATCACCTTCGAAGACGTCCTTAAAATATAAATTCAACAAAAATAACCAAATTTCAATTATTTCAAAACATATTTACACTTAAGAAAAGAATCCTCAATACATTTGATTATATTGTGCTAAATCAAGTAAGTCTCAATATTTATCGTTCTATTATAAGGAAAACATTTAGGAACATATATTTCTTCCTATTATTTTTTCCCAATCCAATGTACTTAATTTATATATATATATATGTCACTTTATTGCCAATTTCAATGTCACAAATCCTCACGTTTATACTACGAGAATTACTGGTGTGTGTGTGTGTGTGTGTGTATTGCTCCAGCATGGCCGCAGTCAACTGACTGAAACAAGTAAAAGAGTAAGTATATGTGTGTGTATTTATATATATATATATATATATATATATATTTATATATATATACATACGTACAGACACACACACACACACATATATATACATATATATGTAGTATGTATTTACATGTATATGTAAATGGATGTATGTATACACACACACGTATATGCGTATATCATTGTCTTTAAACTCTGATCTAGAATAGCATTTCTAGTTCTGTTCTGGCCAATTCGCCATGTGAAGCATTGAATAGATTTTCGGCAAACTTCGCAGCTGAAGTTCTGTTGTCCTGTACAACACAGCAATCGCTTTAAGATTCCGGAGCTCCTAGATAAAACAAAATCTTCAAATCACTCACACACTAATGACTCAATTAATTTAAATAAAATATTTGATAAAGTGGTCCTTGCACCTCAAAATATATCCGTTATCAGATGTCTGCTCGATGAGGATAGATCCAAAGCGAAAAGAAAGGTAATATAGATTTTCTTATAGTTTCATTTCTAAGTTGGGTGACGTCAGGGATATGATGATTTTTTTTAACCCTCATCTCGGAACGATTTTTGGTCGATTTTGTGTGCACTGCCACTTAAAAATGAGGGGAGAAACATTTTCGTTAAAAGTAAAGAAGAAAAGAAAAATATTCCATGTATCATCCTGAGAGAACAAATTCATGAATATGGTTGAATTATTTTTTTTTATGTAACGGAAAGGTTTCTCTCCCTGGTTTTTAGTGCGTAGTGGCCATTGACCATTTTCGAGAATTGCTTTTGGTAAAAAGATTCCCCCAACGCATCATTTCCAAGGGCACCGTGAAAAAAAATCCGAAAATTCCGTGTAAACGGAGAAATTCCAAATTATGTGGGAGGCCTATCCCTGACCTCAACATTTTAGCATCTCAAAATATCCAAACAGAGCGCGCACCCACCCACACACACACACACACACATACACAAGCACACATATTCACATACACAGGCGCAGAAAGATTTCTAGAGCCTATATTTGTAGGTTATTTGTCCAACACGGAAAATAACGCACTGCCTTGTTTATCCATCAAACATTTCATAATTTCAAAATGGTTTCCTAAGATGTTTTTTATTTACATTGTCCCCAATATGCTCAGAATTTTATTAAGTTCTTAATTCCGTGTTCATACGTATATCTAGTTACCTCATAGCATTTCACATATCTGTTTTCATGTGCCACTCTATTTAGTAGGAAAACGACACAAAACACTAAACTGAAATTTGTCCTTAAGTTGGACTCATACTGTTTCACAAGCATCTATATACATTTATGCTACTAAAAGTTGACACTGATACTTAAAAAACTAAATGTGTGTGTTTATGGGTAAAGCATATATGTATGTAAGCATGTAGTTATGATTGCATGAGTGTTACGTATATATGTACATACGGATGCACGTATGTGTATATAAAACTTTCGCACTTGTTACACGGTGTCTCTCCTATGTACAAGCTTATTTCAAATTGGTTTAAAAGATTTCTTTCCAGTCAAAACACCGTTGTGTCCCGCCCTGAATTTATACATTACTAGCAGCATCGCCCGGTGTTGCTCGGGTTTGTTTCGACCCCCTAGAATTGGAATTTTTGAAAAGTAATAATTTTGCATTATATAGCTTGTTATTCTCTTTATGTGAACATTTTTCTGGCTGAAATACACCGAAATATGGCCACACAGCAGTCACAAAATCGTAAAAAATAGGGATTTTCATAGAAAAAAAGCACCTTTTGATGCAAATAATTTTTGGTGCTAACATGGTTGGTCCGATTTGAATTTTTCCGTTTATGGAAGGAAGAGCAAGTCTTCTATCATATTCTCAATTTTGGTCAACTTCTACCGCAGGGTCTCGGAGGAGATAGTGGCTACCAAACCTGCCATACACAGACAACATCAGCTTTATATATAGAGAGAGATATCATGTCGTATGTATCTCTTCAGCTTCATTGTATCTCTCTCCACCACCTCCGTCACCACTACCAACACCCTCTCTCTCTCTCTCTCACCCACCCCGTCTCTCTCTCTCTCTCTCTCTCTCTCTCGTTACCTTTCTAAACAGTAAGGTCATTGCCAAGCGTTGTTATGTGTGTGCCTCTATGTGTGTTGTGTTGTATGTTGTGTTGTGAGTGAGCGCATGTATGTGTCTGTGTGTGTGTGCGTGTGCGTGCATATGTGTAGCGTTTGTCGTATTCAATAAGTTGCTTCTTTCTCTTACCCTCTCTTCATCTCCCTCCCCCTCCCTTATAAAGTTCTCCACTTTTAAAACTTAAAACTTCGCTTCTTTTTTTCTTCTCCAGCGTCCTTGTTTCCTTTTCTTTTTATTACTCTCTCTCTCTCTCTCTCTCTCGCTTTCTTTTTCTCTCTCTCTCTCTCTCTCTCTACTACTCTTTCGTAATATATGCATATTTTTCTCTCTCATTTCGTCTTAATCTCCCCGCTCTTACCTCCTCCCACTACTCTTCCTCCATCTCCCTCCAGATAGTGTCGTCTGCTTCCAGTCAGCGTTTCCAACATGGCTTTTTTTCATGGCCAAATTGGTATTGCATGATGTAATATAATTTTAGCCCATGATCTTATCAATTAATGTAAATCACCTTCGAAGACTTCCTTAATGTATGAATATAAAAATACCGAAATTTCGAAACTTTCAAAAAATATCTGCACTCAAGAAGGAAGCATCTAGACTATTCTCAAGATATTTAACCATTTTGCGTTAAATCATGTAAGTTTTTATATTCATCATTCTATTATATAAGGAAAAAATCTATGAACACCTTGTATTTCTCAGTTCAATGTATTTAGAATATATGTAACAATAATGTCATATTTAATGAATCTAGGTGTATATATACATACACACACATACACTCTCTTAATTATGGATTCCTTTCAAAATCTCAAATCAAAATTTGTATTTAAGTTGCTCTCATATTGTTTCATGTAGCATTTGTATACATTTATGTTTATATGCATTCACATGGATACTTAAAAAAACCCCAAAGGACTCCGAAAATTCATATCAGGAGTGTTCCGGGCCCTCTCCCCACTTCCCCGTTCACCGGCGCAATTTTTTTCTTCATATTCGTTCACTACACATTATTTTACACCTAGTACACTATGTGTTTATCAAATTTTGTGAAGTTAGATGGGTAGGGCACAGACTCGGATAATTCACGAAGATCCAGTTACCCGACCTCGACATCAGGACAACAACAACAAAAATTAAATGAATAAAAAGTGCAATAGGCGTAAAATAATGTGTACTCAACGATTATGAAAAAAAAATGCGCGCTGGTGAACAGGTGGGTGGTGAGGACAGGACTCGGAAAATTCACAGGATCCGAAAACTCAACGTTAACACCCGGTCACAAAAATGAAGCAAAAATAGTCTGGTGGTGGTGTCGTGGTGGGGTTGCATCTGTGTGCGTATGTGCGGAGTGAGCTCATGTGTGTGCATGTGGGTGCGTAAGGCTTCTTACATAATGAATTGCTTCTTTCTATCTCTCTTCATCTCCCACTCCCTTATAAATTTTTCCTCTTTTAAAAATTAAAACTTCCTTTTTACATTTTCAGCGTCCGCTTACTCTCTCTTTTATATATCTCTCTCTCTCTCTCTCTCACACACACACTCTCTCTTTTCTCTCTCTCTCTCTCCTCTCTCCTCTCTCTCTCTCTCTCCCTTTATCTCTCTTTCGTAATATGTGCATATTTCTCTCTCATTTCCTCTTAATCTCCCTGCTCTTACCTCCTCCTCCTACTACTCAGTCCATCTTCCTCCTCATAGTGTCGTCTGCTTTCTTCCATTTCCCTATACTTCCTTCATGGCCAATTGCTATTGCATGTATTTTATTTTACCTCAAGATTTATCAATTCATGTAAATCACCTTTGAAGACGTCCTTAAAATATAAATACAACAAAAATAACCAAATTTCAATTATTTCAAAGCATATTTACACTTAAGAAATGAATCCTCAATACATTTGATTATATTGTGCTAAATCAAGTAAGTCTCAATGTTTATCGTTTTATTTATAAGGAAAACATTTAGGAACATATATTTCTTCCTATTATTTTTTCCCAATCCAATGGCACCTTGGGCAAGTGTCTTCTACTATAGCCTCGGGCCGACCAAAGCCTTGTGAGTGGATTTGGTAGACGGAAACGGAAAGAAGCCCGTCGTATATATATGGATATATATATGTGTGTGTGTATGTGTTTGTGTGTCTGTGTCTGTTCCCCTAGCATTGCTTGACAATCGATGCTGGTGTGTTTATGTCCCTGTCACTTAGCAGTTCGGCAAAAGAGACTGATAGAATAAGTACTGGGCTTACAAAGAATAAGTCCCAGGGTCGAGTTGCTCGATTAAAGGCGGTGCTCCAGCATGGCCGCAGTCAAATGACTGAAACAAGTAAAAGAGTATATGTCACTTTATTGCCAATTTCAATGTCACAAAGTCTCACGTTTATACTACGAGAATTACTGGTGTGTGTGTATGTGTGTGTGTATTGCTCCAGCATGGCCGCAGTCAACTGACTGAAACAAGTAAAAGAGTAAGTATATGAGTGTGTAGTTATATATTTATATATATATACATACGTACACACACACACACATATATATATGTAGTATGTATTTACATGTATATGTAAATGGATGTATGTATACACACACACGTATATGCGTGTGTGTACATATATATGTACATATATATGTATATACGTATTCCTTTATGTGTACATACAACCTTGGCGAAATACTACTCGGTATTTCTTCTATGCTTTAGCTTATTAAAAATTGGTTAAAGATATTTTTTTTTGACCCCGTCAAAACTCTGTGTTATCCCTCCCTTAAACTTCACATATAGGCGCAGGAGTGGCTGTGTGGTAAGTAGCTTGCTAACCAACCACATGGTTCCGGGTTCAGTCCCACTGCGTGGCATCTTGGGCAAGTGTCTTCTGCTATAGCCCCGGGCCGACCAATGCTTTGTGAGTGGATTTGGTAGACGGAAACTGAAAGAAGCCTGTCGTATATATGTATATATATATATGTGTTTGTTTGTGTGTCTGTGTTTGTTCCCCTAGCATTGCTTGACAACCGATGCTGGTGTGTTTACGTCCCCGTCACTTAGCGGTTCGGCAAAAAAAGAGACCGATAGAATAAGTACTGGGCTTACAAAGAATAAGTCTCGGGGTCGAGTTGCTCGATTAAAGGCGGTGCTCCAGCATGGCTGCAGTCAAATGACTGAAACAAGTAAAAGAGAAAAAGAGAAAATATGTTTCCGTATCTGTCTCCTCGGTTTAAATGTATCACTATCTTGTTACTTTTCGCGCACGCGAGAGTGACGTTCCTCGTGCATAATGAATTGCTTCTTTCTCTTTCTCACCCTCTTTTAAAACTTAAAACTTCCCTTCTTACATTTTCATTGTCCTCTTACTCTCTCTCTTTTAATATCTCTCCCCCCCCTCTCTCTCTCTCTGTTTTTCTCCCACGCTCTCTCTCCCTCTCCCTCTCCCTCTATCACTTTTTCATAATATATGCACATTTCTCTCTCACTTCATCTCACCCGCCCCTTACCCCCTCCTCCTACTCTCTCATCTTTCCCTCAGATGGTGTCGTCTGCTTTCTTCCAGTCAGATTTTTTTTAGTTTCTTCATGGCCAGTTGCTAAGACATGCTTAATATACAAATGTAACATAAATACCAATATTTCAATAATTTCAAAAAATATTTACAGTTATTAAAAAACATCCGGACTATTCTCAAGCTTATATATTTGCGTTGCGTTGAATCAAGTAAGTCTTTATATATTTATGGTTCTTGGAAGCACTCCGTCGGTTACGACGATGAGGGTTCCGGTTGATCCGAATCAACGGAACAGCCTGCTCGTGAAATTAACGTGTAAGTGGCTGAGCACTCCACAGACACGTGCACCCTTAAAGTAGTTCTCGGGGATATTCAGCGTGGCACAGAGAGTGATAAGGTCGGCCCCTTGAAATACAGGTACAACAGAAACAGGAAGTAAGAGAATGTTGTGGTGAAAGAGTACAGCAGGGTTCACCACCATCCCCTGCCGGAGCCTCGTGGAGCTTTTAGGTGTTTTCGCTCAATAAACACTCACAACGCCCGGTCTGGGAATCGAAACCGCGATCCTACGACCGCGAGTCCGCTGCCCTAACCACTGGGCCATTGCGCCTCCACATTTATGGTTCTATTACAAAGAAGACATTTATGAACGGATCATATATCTATTATTTAATCTATCAGTCCACTTATTGACAACTATGTATCTCTACGATGTCACTCCGTATATATTTAACTATATTATCATGTTCAATGTCACTACGTCTATCTCTTAAATCCTACGATTATTGCAGACTGAAGGACAGTACATTCTCAGGCCGCTTTAACATTTAAGATTTCCGGAAAATAACCATTGGTCAAAAAGAATATATATATATATATATATATATATATATATATATATATATATTTAAGCACGTGAATGAATTATCCTAGCATGGAAAATTCGTTTTACCGATACCTGGGTAGCAAATTCACGTCAGAAAACACTGTTGAAGCGACCTGTCAAGGGTAGAAACTTTGGTCACCATGTAGGCAATCATCATAAATTCTGTTCGTCTTGTGGCTGAAAGAGGCTCCTTATCTTTCCTGATGAGAAGATGGCACAATGCACTATTTATTCCTTCGGAATTAAAAGTATGCCGTCTTCGAAACATGTGTCGAGAGTAAAGGAATTTTGTTAACATCTTCGTTCGACTCCATTCTTTCATTTATATATATATATATATATATATATATATATATACAGAATATGGGGTTTTGGTTCACAGGTGACCTAAACGAATAGATACGCTGGGTAAATGCTGTAACGGATTATCAGGGATCCAAGCTCGTAATTGAAACGGGAGCTTTGGTTTCCGATTTTGCAGATATTTGTGAAAGAGGACAACAAACGCCGAGGCATAACATGTATCTCAAGTCATATACATTATTTTATATTATTCTTAAATTAGTTGAGGTCTTACAACTGTGTTTGGGATATCCCAAGTGATAGGCGAGTATGCCTGAATATGGGCTAGCCCGTCATCAGAGACAAATAAAGAACATATGAAAGATCTAGACACGGAAAATTCGCAGATAATAAACAATAAAATAAAAGAGTAGAGAGTAAAGAAATAAGGAAATAAAGTTCGCAGTTCATTTTTCAGAGGGTATGGATGTTAGTCCGTATGTCCTTAGGTAAAATCCAGGTGAATCCAGCCAGTTTACTAGTTTTTACTATATGAATTATTATGCTAACATTTATATTGTATGTATTTGTATTTTAGGCTAAAATTACTTTTTATGAAGTCGTAGTCTATGAAATGTGTATATGCATATAAATATATATATGTATATGAGTGTGTATCTATATGTTGGCACACACACAAAGGTTAGTACCAGATTGTTTCAGAAAAGTACGTTTGAGTTACAACGGGAAATATGCAAAGTGCGTGTGAGAGAGAGGAGGAGAGAGAGGGAGAGAGAGACGAGAATCATAAAAATACGAAAGCTGCATTTGTATCGATAAAATTTAGAAAAAAAGTTTGTATTTTGTTGGCATCAATCCAATGATTTGACAGTAAGTTATGTAATTACTTTTCTGACACAATTTGGTACTAACCCTTGTGTGTATATCTACATATAGATACACCCTCATATATATATATATATATATATATATATATATATCGTGACGTATTTTTGCCATTTCAATATGGCTAACCCCTAAGGGTGGATGCTACTGTAGTTTTTAGCCCCAGGAGGACACACTCCTCCAGCTGGCCATAGACACACTATCTGTGTCCTGTCAGTATTTGCAAAGGGAAGTCATCCTTCCCGTCTTCAACTTATGATACACACGGACTCGAGTTTCGAGGTATTGACCTCTCGTCAGCGTGTGACAATCATAGTTGTCGCCGAGAATTAGATTTCCTTCACAAATACTTATACTTTTTCCAGCGTCCACTGTCGCTGATATTGAAAAAGTGAAATCAAACAATGATAAATATCAAAGTGAGTTATATACAGTAGCGGTAACACATCGTGACGTATTTTTGCCATTTCAATATGGCTAACCCCTAAGGGTTATATACAGTAGCGGTAACACATCGTCACGATGTGTTACCGCTACTGTATATAACTCACTTTGATATTTATCATTGTTTGATTTCACTTTTTCAATATCAGCGACAGTGGACGCTGGAAAAAGTATAAGTATTTGTGAAGGAAATCTAATTCTCGGCGACAACTATGATTGTCACACGCTGACGAGAGGTCAATACCTCGAAACTCGAGTCCGTGTGTATCATAAGTTGAAGACGGGAAGGATGACTTCCCTTTGCAAATACTGACAGGACACAGATAGTGTGTCTATGGCCAGCTGGAGGAGTGTGTCCTCCTGGGGCTAAAAACTACAGTAGCATCCACCCTTAGGGGTTAGCCATATTGAAATGGCAAAAATACGTCACGATGTGTTACCGCTACTGTATATAACTCACTTTGATATTTATCATTGTTTGATTTCACTTTTTCAATATCAGCGACAGTGGACGCTGGAAAAAGTATAAGTATTTGTGAAGGAAATCTAATTCTCGGCGACAACTATGATTGTCACACGCTGACGAGAGGTCAATACCTCGAAACTCGAGTCCGTGTGTATCATAAGTTGAAGACGGGAAGGATGACTTCTCTTTGCAAATACTGACAGGACACAGATAGTGTGTCTATGGCCAGCTGGAGGAGTGTGTCCTCCTGGGGCTAAAAACTACAGTAGCATCCACCCTTAGGGGTTAGCCATATTGAAATGGCAAAAATACGTCACGATGTGTTACCGCTACTGTATATAACTCACTTTGATATTTATCATTATATATATATATATATAGATGCATACATACGCACATTTCGTAGACTACGACTCCAGAAAATATACTTTTACCATAAAATGCAAATACACACAATATAAATGTTAATATAATTCATAGTCTAAAAACTAGTAAATATTTAGGTTAACCTCCAGTTTTTGACCCAAGCAAAGAAATGAAAAAAGAAATAGTGTAATAGGTGTAATACAACATGTAGAAACGAACATGAAAAAAATGCGCGCTGGCGAACGGAAGAGGGGGATAAAACTCGGAAAATTCACATGATCCGAAAACTCAACGCTAACTACCGGTCACAAAAGTGAAAAAGAAATAGTGTAATAGGTGTAAAACAACATGGAGTAAACGGATATGCAAAAAAAAATGCGCGCCGGCGAACGAGTGGTGAGGGGACTTGGAAAATTCACACGATGAATGACACAGGATCCGAAAACTCAACGTTAATACCCAGTCACAAACATGAAAAAAAGTAGTGTGATAGGTATAAAACATGTAGTAAACGAATATGCAAAAAAAAAAAAAGAAATGCGCGCTGGCGAACGGGCGGTGGAGAGAGGACTCCGAAAATTCATATCAGGAGTGTTCCGAGCCCTCTCCCCACTTCTCCGTTAGCCGGCGCAATTTTTTTCTTCATATTCGTTCACTACACATTATTTTACACCTAGTACACTATGTGTTTATCAAATTTTGTGAAGTTAGATGGGTAGGGCACAGACTCGGATAATTCACGAAGATCCAGTTACCCGACCTCGACACCAGGACAACAACAACAAAAATGAAATGAATAAAAAGTGCAATAGGCGTAAAATAATGTGTACTCAACGATTATGAAAAAAAAATGCGCGCTGGTGAACAGGTGGGTGGTGAGGACAGGACTCGGAAAATTCACAGGATCCGAAAACTCAACGTTAACACCCGGTCACAAAAATGAAGCAAAAATACGCACTGTGGTCGATATAATCGACTTAATCCGTTTATCTGTCCTTGTTTGTCCTCTCTGTGTTTAGCCCCTTGTGGGTAGTAAAGAAATAGGTATTTCGTCTGCTGCTATGTTCTGAGTTCAAATTCTGCCGAGGTCAACTTTGCCTTTAATCCTTTCGGGGTCGATTAAATAAGTACCGTTTGTCTGTCCTTGTTTGTCCCCTCTGTGTTTAGCTCCTTGTGGGTAGTAAAGAAATAGGGGATCTTTTCGCTTTGACCGGCATATTTTAAAAATTTCTTTGTAACTAATAATATTGAGCAATGAATATAATTTTGTTGACTATGTCAGATGTGATATTTTGAATACAGTTGAGATAATTTGTGTCACTGTCGTTTTGGGTCTCTCTCTAACTCTCTCTCTCTCTCTCACTCACTTAGTAATGAGTTTGTTGTGAGTTAAAG
>NC_043005.1:104301489-104313989 GCF_006345805.1 Octopus sinensis | reverse complement strand
GTCTTCTTCTATAGAGGCGGAGAGGTTGAAAAGGTGGTGGCCTCTGCAGAGAGCTGTGGAGGTCATAACGTTGCCCGTGACGTATAGTCTGGAGGGACTCAATGAAAAATATCGCCTGTACCCGGGCGACGCCGACACGGCACCCACTTTGACCTTGAATGAGGCGTGGGTGATGGCGAAGGATGCGGGCACAAGCGATATTGAGGAGGTATATGGATAAGTGGTTGAAAACCTCTGTATTATTGAGAGAGATCCTTTGTTATTAAATATTGTGAACATTGTAGAGGTTTGTTGCCTCATGAACAATATACAAGAGATCAATGTCCTCGGGAAAAATCGATCGACGGGCATCGTTTTTTGCCCCATTAATCATCATTTTCATTTCATATAACAGAATGTCTACGTCCAGCCTGCAGTTTCCTTTCTCTGTGTAAGGCCTTATGGCCAATATAATGAAATAAAGAAGCTTGTTTCCCAACCACATGGTTCCGGGTTTTAGTCCCACTACGTGACACTTTGGGCAAGTGTCTTCTTTTATAGCCGCGAGCCGACCAAAACCTTGTGAGTGGATTTGGTTGAGAGAAACTGAAAGAAGCCAGTGTGTGTGTGTATGTGTGTGTGTGTGCGTGTGCGTGCGTGCGTGTGTGTGTGTGTGTGTGTGTGTGTGCGTGTGTGCATTCCACAACTGACTACTATATATGTATGTATGTATATATGTATATATATATATATATATATATATATATATATAAACAAGTGAATAAAAACGCACGATGGATAAGAGTCAGCTCATTACAACTGTTTATGTAATTTTCAATGAAGAATGAGAAACATGACGAGAACATAAATGAGATCTGATGACTACGGTCTTTTTTAGGGATGTAATGTTTCTCATTCTTCATTAAAAGTAACGCAAGAAGCAGTTGTAATGAGCTGACACTTATCTATTGTGCTTTTTTATTTATTTAACTATAATACACCAAGGGAATTTACGCCTTGTTGGAGACCCTAGAATATACCAACAACGTACTACTCATAACGTACTACGCATAATGTGGACAAGCCCCCTTAAGCGCTAAATACTCATAGGGTTGGTTTTCTCTGTGTACAAAGCCGAAATATCTTACTCGATATCTCGACAACAATCAACCATTGGCCAGAACCACGGACATTACTCAACCCTACCTGGTGCATACCTTTCAAATTATATATATATATATATATAGATATATATATATATAGAGAGAGAGAGAGAGAGAGAGAGTGGTTGTATACTGTCAACTTAACGTGACAGTCCTGTAAGGGAATTTCACCACCGCTGTTTAGCCCTAGGAAGCATCGAGGCTTCCTGTCGGCCTTGACACATTTCCTGTGTCCTTATATATTTACGAAGGGGAGACAAATACCCCTGTCTCCCCATCGTAATATATAAGGACACAGGAAATGTGTCAAGGCCGACAGGAAGCCTCGATGCTTCCTAGGGCTAAACAGCGGTGGTGAAATTCCCTTACAGGACTGTCACGTTAAGTTGACAGTATACAACCACTCTACGCTCCACCACCGTACATAGCTCTATGAGATATCTAGAAATTTAATATTTCTGATATATATATATATAATATATATATATATATATATATATATATATAGTATATATATATATATAGAAGAATACAGTGTACGTTCAAACACAAAAGAGATACCCGAAGAATAGGATATCTGACTCGCTAGAAAGAGCAGTTAATCCTAGAATTAAAGTAAAAGTTTTTTATTTTCCAATCACTTTCCGAATTGATGGCTTGGAGTTTTAACTGCTCTTCCTAGCGAGTCAAATATCCTATTCTTCGGGTATCTCTTTTGTGTTTGAACGTACACTGTATTCTTCTTTGAATAATATATAGTCTATTGACTAATTTTTTTCTTTCTCGCTAGACCAATGGTAACTAAGAATTTTTCTGTGAATATTCTTGCTACCCTAAGATTTTAATTAATGATAATATATATATCTAATGTAGGATAAAATTTTTTCGAAAAATATTTTTATCAATGGCCAGCATATTAAAAAATACCTTTAACGGTTAAATTCATAAATAACTTATAAAATAACTTATAAGTTATTTATATATACATACATACATATATATATATATATATATATAATATATATATATATATATATATACATGTATATATATATACATATATATATATATTATATATATATATATATATACATATATATATATATACATATATATATATATATATATATATATATATATTATATACATATATATAAATATACTATATATATATATATAGTATATAGTATATATATGTATATACATATACACATACACACATACACACACACTAGTATATTTATACACACACACACACATTCTATATATACGTGTATATTAGTGTGTATAAATGAGAGTGTTTACGAGTTAGATTAGGATTTGTATTTCTCTTTTGGCCGATGCACAGAATGTATGTATAGACTTCCCATGATATTCTATATTTATAACTTATATTTAGACTTCTGTAAAATATTTATGCCCCAGTAAGTAGATAGAGAACTTTCCTGAAGATTTTATTCCATTTAACTCAGTTAAAACATACAGGCATTCATTTTTCTTTCAGGATTCTTTTATTCAATCTCCTTTTTCAAACGTCAGTTTTTAGTTATTTCAGTGGTGGTGTATTGGAAGAAATTGCTGGAGTTTTAAAAAAAGTGTTACATTTGATCTTGCTCTTTATAATCTGAGTTAACCGCCGAAATGAATCTTACCTTTCATCCTTTCGGCGTCAATTAAATAAAATACCACTCGAGTCCTGAAGTCGATGTAATCTATTAGCCCCAAATCCCATCAAATTTTCTGGCATTGTGCTTCAATTACAAACAATATTGCTAGTAAATAAACGAAAATCTCCATGGAACTATGAAAAACATTTCAAGTGCTACCGAATAAATGCACAGGCATCTTGATAGATTTAATTCCATTTTCCAAAACAAATTTTCAATGAAGCAAAAATAAATATTAAGTAAGATAAAATTGCAATACTCACTATGCTCCGTCACCAATGGATATTTAAAATTAATAGATACAGGGCTAAAAATTAGCATCCATCAAATACATACAGGAGTGAAAATAGAAGGGTGCTTAATACAAATTGCAGAGTCCAAATTAGCTTGATCTGCTAAACTTAGCTTCTCTAATAATGAGTCATAACAATGACGATGCATAGGTGTTTTGTCCAGAGTTTACAAAAGTATATCCTTGTATTGCATAGAGTCATTTCTATATATATTGTTGTTTTCTGTCGATGTTATCGAAATATTTCTTTAACCATTCATAATTATAAGGTAGTTGTTTGTAGCTTTATTCCTGACTCAAAAGAAGCAACAGGAAAAGATGTACACTGGAAAAAAAAAGAAAAAGATGGAAAAATAAATACGAGATTCAATGTGTGTAATGTTGAAACAATTTTAAAACGGGACGTATGTGTTTGCGCATGCGTGTATGTATGTATATATATATATATATATATATATATATATGAGTGTGTGTGTGTGTGTGTGTGTGTGTGTGTGTGTGTGTGTGTGTGTGTGAGTGGGTGTTGCATGCATGTTCGGTTCTTTAGTTTTGTTAAGATTGTTTTAACCATATTCCTGAATACACTGCGTACATGTGTACGTAAGACCAAAAACCTAAGAAAGGTTCACTCGGGTAGATATTAGGCATGTATTGCAGTTAATATTCTATCTGAAGAGATAAGATTACGCCATGTCATTCGGAAAAAAAGAAAAGCCTTCATTCAAAACGCTTGATTCCACACGTGTGTTTTGTGTCTCTTGTAAAATGCCCTTCAGTTCCAGACAAGGTGTTCCGGTGTCAGGATATCTTTCACGCTACTAATCTCCTAAATTTTCACATACACACATACACACTCATATAATATGTATATATGTACGTGAATGTATATATATATAAACACATATATTGCTCTTTAAAGCATGAGCACTGACACACACACCCAAGCTCGCGCGCACACGCACACAGACACTCATACACAATTTACAAGCGCACGAAGTCTTCCCTTTTGTGTATTTCACTCGCATTCTTTCTCACTTCTTCCCCTTCATTCATGTATTAGTTTTGGAAAAACAAGAATTTAATACTTTCTTTTTCATTGCTTTAGGCAAATTTATTGAAAATATGCATAAACATAGACATGCTTACGTGTATACACACGCTAAATTATATGAAACCCTACTGTATTTGTTGCATTTTGTATGCAAAACACTCCTCTGAGGTATTCACCCCATCTCAGCATATTTTTAGAGGCATACACGCTCAGGGAAGCACAAACACACAACAGCATCCACATGAACGTGTGCATATATATACAAACACACATAAACTCACATACATAGGACAGTTATATGCATATACATACGTGTATGTATGTATATATATATATACAGACATTTGTATGTATTTAGTTATACATACATACATGCATATATATATATATATTCATTAAATATATATATGCATGTGTATATATATATATATATATGTATGTATTTTATATTCATTATATATATATATATATATATATATATATATAAATATGATACTTAAAACAGTTTGATTCAGTTTCGTGCTACTTCAAGTCTCACAGACCCATGTCAGAAGCTCGACTACTTCTGGAATTCCGAATGAAGATGTACAGGAAGTTCTGTCAGCATTCCTGGAGCCTGAAGGAGTTAGGCTCCCGTTAGGGACTTGTAAAACTTGAAGTAGCGCGGAACCGAATCAGACTCCTACTAAATGTGTTGAGTGCCCTTTTCTTTCGCCTGTTCACTCACTTATGTATACACACACACTCACACACACATACGCACGTATATACATATATAGGCGTATGTATGGATAAAACAGTTTGATTCAAATCTATACATGTAACTCCAAATAAATTTGCTGAGTACCCTTTCGTTTGTCGCTCACTCGTATATAAATATATGTGTGCGTGCGTGTGTGTGTGTGTGTACATACACATGTACATTAGAGAAAGATAGTCACGGCTGGTTCATTGGGGTACCCTGGGTTTCGCGTCCGTAAAGCGCTTAGCTTCTCGTTCCCATCTCGTGAGACCTTAATGACCGGTTACCTATAACCTCTTTTCAAAGAGGGTATAGAGAAAAGGCTTTGTAGATAGATTTTGAACACACCGACAAAAAAGAAAAGTCTAGCACAAGGGATGGATTGTTTCCCTTAGAACACTATCTGGAATCCACCCAGTGAGCTTGCGGGTCCCAGGATTTTAGTTGGAATCGCCTGAAGTATAAACTTCCATCTGGAATAAAATACATCCTGGAATTTAAGAAGTTCTTCGTTTTGAATGCGTTCTTTAGTATCCACACCCGTTCTGCTATGCACACCTTTCATCATTTACTACTTTGATGTAGGGACCCTGTTTTTCTAGAATCTTCCATGTGATTACATGTAGCGACCCTTCGTCTTTCAGGAGCCACACCTGGCTGGTCAAGGACGTAGCATAACGTCTCTCCGAGATCCTAAACGAGAATTTGTGGTTGGAGAAGCGCTGCTTAGAGCCGTTTCCAAAACATCCGATGTGTTTTCGAATGCTGTTCTTGGTGTCGTTAATGCTGGTATCTCTGTTGGTTCTGCTGTAAATATCGTCATTGTTGGATCTGTTATTGGCACTATAGTGCTGGTTGTTGTTGTCGTTGTTATTGTTGTTATCATTATTAGCATTATCATTAGCGATGGGGCTCCTGTGCTTTCTGCTAAAGTTGCTGCCGTTGCTGTTATTATTGCCATTCTTGCAACTGCCGTAGCTGTCGGAAAAGCTGCTGTTGATATTACGGTCAGATACTAACTCAGCCTCGTATACAAACCCCTCTGTTTTGCATTGGCCTCCCATTGGGCATCAACTGTAGTCCCTCCATGAGCATCTCGTATCAGATCGTGGTCTAGGGGTGTTAACTAAAATATTCTTGATATTGGGAGTGCAGCTAAAGGAGATTCTTAGGTTATGTCTGTTGAATAGTTGTCCGTGCCTATGTGATTGTGTAAAGTGCTTATCTACTAGCCTAATACAACCTGATAAAGTTGTTAAGATGGAAACCTTTATCAACAAAGAACAAAATATAGCTGCAAGACAAAAATTTCGCAAGAACTTAAGATCTAGAGAATTATATTCCAGTGCAATCTATATTTTAACATTGTAGTCACAAGATATTTTCATATACTTACATACATACATACATACATACATACATAAATATATACATACATACATACAAACATACATACATTTATATATACATATAACTTTTATAAGATTCAGCTCAAGAGCTGTGGTCATGCTGGGACCCCGTCAACAGGTGTTTGTCCACCTTCATTAATCCTCCGTTAGTTGGCATTTGATTATATATATATATATATATATATATATATATATATATATAAAACAGAAGGGCTTAAGTGAAGTTTAAAATTTCCCACAGCCGTTCCGGTTGTATTTTATTGTTGCGTTCATAGATTACATCGTAGTATAAATCCAACACCCCCAGGTAAAATTTTAAACACGTATAAACAGGTAAGATAAAACTTGAAGATGACCGGTTAGTTAGTGAATAGGTCATCGACTTATACGTGTTTAAAATTTTACCTAAGGTTGGTGAATTTATGCTATCAATGTATGCATCAATAAAATGCTACGGAAACATCTATAGTAAATTTTTAATACCACTTCTGTTCTTCTTTCATACATACATACACCACACGTGGAGGAAACCCTGGATCGTTTCTACGGTTTATATGGGATTTGGTAATTAAATATATATATATACATATATGTGTGTGTGTGTGTGTGTGTGTGTGTGTGTGTGTGCGTGTGTATGTATGTATGCATCTATATATATACTAGACTACCCGTAACCCATTAGGTCACTGGGAAAGTTTTTTCTTCCATGTTATTTCGCATGCTTTTAACGAATGTGACGTCGAAATCGTTGATTCAATTCCTAGACTGGGTGATACGTTGTATTCTTGAGCAAAACAGTTCGCCTGACGTTGCTCTGCGATCATTTCGACGCCTGACACGTTGTACACGATACACCTGTTCGGGCAACGTCGATTTGATGGAGTGAGTGAGCCAATATATACATTTGACCTCTATAAACAAATCATTTGTGCAGGTTGTTCGAAAAAAAAACTGAACACTCATACGTTGTTTTCGACAGGAGAGCCCATATGTATATACATACATGTATATATGTATGCGATCATTAGTAATATTTTTAACAGAGAAGGTGTTTCTCTGTATATCCTGTTACGCATGCCCAGTGTTACACATTAGCCGCTTATAGCGTTTTCCAGACCGGAGTACATGTTTGTGCGCATGCCCGAAGACAAAAATTACCGTCAATGCTATTTGAAAATTTTACTTTGCGTATCAATCTTGCGATCTATTCATACAATTTGATTTGCTTTTGTGATATAAGACATCTAGAAATATTTATTGCATAGTATTTACTTTATATCGGATATTACGAATATGCAAAAAATGACACCTTTTCAAATTTCACCCCCTCCCAGTTTAAAATTTTGATTTTGTTTACCTTAAAGAGATCGTAGCGAATTGACGAACATATGCAAATTGAAATCAAATAAAGACAAACGCATTTTACTTGTGTTTGCCTTCAATAAACTTAAATAATAATTAAATGTAAATTAAATATACGCCATTTTATGAGAAACAAACATTAATATGTTTAATAATTACTGTTATAAAGTTTAATAAAGGGCTCAAATTTCACCCACTCACCCCATTTTTAATTTTGAACTTTTTCATCCATTTATTAATATGTCTGTCTATTTATCTCTATCCGTTTATTCATATCTATCTATGCTTCAGAACGAGGTGTTAGTCGAGTCGCTTAGGCGTAGCAATACTAATAACTAATTCTTAGAACACAATATACTTGTGCTTTAATGTGAAGCATCATGAAAGTACAGAGCGAAATATCAGTGAATGAATGACACAAACACAAGCACTCAGCACTGAATACGATGCTTCTTAAAGCAGAGACGGCTCTAAGCTAATGTTCTTCTGACATTCATTAACTCATATATATACATGTGTGTGTATGTGTCTTTGTGTGTATGTGTGTGTGTCTTTGTGTGTGTGTGTGTGTGTCTGAGTGTGTATTTGAACGGTAAACAAAAGTAAACAACAATAATTGTTTTTCTATACTTTTTACAGAATTATATGTGCATAGTTTGCATCGAGCGAGATAAATATCAACTTGTTTTATTTACTGTCAATGGCGATATTTTGAGGAAATTGATAGGAAGTGGCGGGGCATAAGTCGGTATAAAACATCTGCTGGGTAACAATATCTTTTGTAATTACTGGTAAATACATATAAGGAAATGAATAATACATGGGTGCGAATATTATTTTGAAGCATATATGCATGTGCCCATGTATGTTTACGTATACATAAGAATTATATACACACAGACACACGCGCGTCGCGTGTATTCAGGCACAGGCATGTAGACACAACCACACACACACACGCGCACACACATATACACACATACACACATACACGCACACACATACACACAGATGTGCACGTATACACTTATTCCAAAATATTGAGCATGATTTAGGAAGCGAGTTTGTATACATTCTCTCTCTCCACTTTCTCTCTTTTACTTGGCATACTCTCTGTCAATCTGTCTGTCTGTCTGTCTCTCTCTCTCTCTCTCTCTCTCTCTCTATCTATCTCTCTCTCACTCACTCACATACACACACACATATGTAGATATTGAGCGTCATGCAGTATTAGGTGTATTTTGATATATGCGAATATATACAAAGCATGGATTCACAATTTGTGAGCACATATATGAATTGTTTGTATATATGTATGTATGTATGTATGTATGTATGTATGTATGTATGTATGTATGTATGTATGTATGTATGTATGTATGTATGTATGTATGTATGTACGTATGTATGCACGTATGTACGTATGTATGTATGTATGCATGCATATATTTATAACATGCTTGAAATATACGATCGATAAGGAGACAAAGGCCACATTTTCTCATACCATTTCATTCCGCCGGCAATTTTAAGTGACATTGTAAAATTGTTCTTTTGAATCAAATGCAAATGTTCAATTCCTGAGGTGTTGCTATTTGTAAACAGAGACTAAAGCAATCTCTGCTTTCTGCCAAGGGGCATGAAGGTCACAAGCTGAGAAGTTTGTAGAGTTAGAATCAACGAGACTGATTCAACTTAATAAAGGCAGCAACCAAAACAGAAAGGATCGAAAACAAAATGTATATAAGTGAAATGTTAGCAATGTTTTGCACGATCTTCTGAAAAATCATTTCCTTCGGATTTCATATTAATTATTTTTATTTTGCCTTTGATACATTTATTTTTGCTTCGAGATAAACAAACAAGTACACACAGAGACAGACAGACAGACACACACACACACACGCGAACACACACGCACAGACACGCACACACACATGCACATTACATATTTCAGAACGCTTCATTTCATACACATGCAGATTCATTCACCGACATCGTTTTCTTTTTTTCAGTATTCGATTATATTCTATAGAAGAGTGTATATGCAAATACATACACTCTTCTATAGAGTGTATACACATATACAAATGCACATACACACATATAAACAGATACCAATATCTATCTATCTATCTATCTATCTATCTATCTATCTGTCTGTCTGTCTGTCTGTCTGTCTGTCTGTCTGTCTGTCTGTCTGTCTGTCTGTCTGTCCGTCCGTCCGTCCGTCTGTCCGTCTATCAGTCTGTCTGTCTGTCTATCAGTCTGTCTGTCTCGCTCTCTTCTCTCTCTCTCTCTCTCTCTCTATATATATATATATATATATATATATATAGAGAGAGAGAGAGAGAGAGAGGAGAGAGGAGAAAGGAGATAATAGATAGATAGATAGATAGATATAGAAGATAGATAGATAGATAGATAGATAGATAGATAGATAGATAGATAGATAGATAGATAGATAGATAGATAGATAGATAGATAGATAGATGGTTAAACAATTTGAAAATATTAAATGTAACACCTTGGGTATGAAATACAAAATATGTACATATGTATACATGCAAAACGAGAGAAAGCAGAGTGGAGACTTTCAGGCGATGAATATTTAAGTATGAATATATAGATATTTGAATTATTAGATCCAGCTTACACAGAGTACAATCGACAGGGAAAATTAAAGGGGATGAAGTAAGGTGTTATAAACCCAACGGCTGTTTCTATGTTAGGAGAACTATAAGTTGTTGCAAGGCTGCTTCTAATTTTGGTAGATCTAGTTCTTCACAATAAGCAAGCTGTAGTGGAAGCAATCAGCGTTGGATAAATCAAGCTTCCGTCATAAGGGTAGAAAAGGTCTTACATTTCAGATTACAACGTAGAGAATTTCAAAGGTAGAATGATTAAATGTGGAGAGCCAGCAGTATTAGAGGGAGGAAGTTGGAGGGTCGGTGGAGTTATGGGGAGTGTTAAGACTGGGATTAGTGAGAGGAAATAAGAGAGCTAGCTCAGAAAGAAGGAGGGGTTAATAATGAGGGTATTAAGAGAGGTGGTAGGTGGGGTTATGAGATGAGTGGATGAGGTGGGATTGATAAAAATTGAAAGGTGGTCAGTTATTGTTGGGCTTGTGTATAGGTATCAAAGTTTAAGGATAATAGCTATAAAAGTATTGGAAGTTGAGATATTGAGAAAAGGGATGGCAATTATTTATGGGAGGGAAAATGTGTAATTCCGCGAAGGATGGAGATTACTAAGGTATGTAGAAAGGTATGACAGAAGATAGAGTGAAGTGGAGAGAGGGACGTGGTGAGTCGGTGGTCCAGGTAGCAGTGGTTAAACTATAATGGTGGGTTAGTGCTATACATAGGTGTCTGTGTATGTGTGTGTGTATGTATATATAATATATGCGCGCACGCACACATACACACACATATCTAAAACAGTTTGATTCGGCTTCACGCGGTTTAGTTTCGTACTCTCCTTACAGAAATTTAGCCAAATGGATGGCTACCGAAAACTAGGCGTCATTGCACAATGTGGCTCACATGGTGTTCAAAATTACAAGTGAGATTGACATTCCAGTGACACCAGATGTATTAAAAAGGAGTATATCTCGGACCGCCTGGCTCTACAGGAAGTTGGTGGTACCTTGTTGTCATGCCAGATCTTGAAGGGACTTGCAGGGGAGAGTGTCTGTGTGTATACTAGATGTATGAGTATGTAGATGTAGGTATCTGATGCCTATGCGCCTGTATCTGCTATACATGAGTATGTGGTGTGATGCATGTATGTGGGGTGATGCGCGTATGTGTAAGCTAGCGTGTGGATAAGAGCTGATACCAGCAGCGTATGTGCGTATTTGCTAGTGAATATGTATGTCTGGGTGGGGATGCGTATCAGCCACGTTTGGATATTCGCGTGCGCGAATGCGTGGGTGTATATGTCAGCTTTGAATATCAGCTGTGTGGGTGTTAGCTGTCTGTGTGTGTATGTGTGTGTGCGCACGTGCGCGCGCGAATACGTGTGCATTAGTACCCGGTGTATTTGTGTGTATGCGCGCATGTTTAAGGTACATTTATGTGTTCGTGAGGATGATTGGTGAACGGGAGTATGTACATTTCTGTGTTTACCTGTGTTCATGGTTGTCTGGAAGAATGTATGCGAGCGTGTATTTTCAACTGGTGTGTACATGTGTTGTGTATATATGCATGCGTTTAGTATTTGTGTGCTCAAGCATAACAGATGTATGCTAGAACAGCTACAACAGCGTTGCTGGTGGGGTTAGTGCATTTGACGTTGGAATGAAGTTTAGTGGTGTTAGGAGAAAATGGTTTGGTTGTGTTTTCATGATGGGGGGAGGAAAGAACACGTACGTGTGTGTGTGTGCGTGCGCGCACCTACGCATATAGAGACGGACGTGGGTGGTTACAGGGGATGCATACGGTCGGAAGATCAGCCTGAGGACTGCGAAAGATCGGTGGCTAGGAAGCGAATCTTTGGTTCTGAGGCAATGTTATGAGTCTTTGGTTGTGAGGGCAATGTTGAGGTTCAGTCAATGTAAGTATATCTGCGTGGTTTTAAGTTCACCAGGTGGGTTATTCAAGCTTCTGTGAATGTACAGTGTCCTCGTTGAGCTTCTTGTCAGAGTAGTACTTGCCCGCTTTCGAGGCTAGGGTCACGTATAAGAAGTTGACGGTGATTGAGTTGGTGGTAACTGTCATGGACAGACCGAATTCTTTGAATGTTTTTATCAGGCCTTTCCTAAACTATGACGTGACCGTTCATCTGTGTAAGTATCTGCATTTTTAAGGTATCCAGTACGAATAAGCAACAGG
>NC_043005.1:104253989-104298989 GCF_006345805.1 Octopus sinensis | reverse complement strand
GACACAGAGTGACAAGGCTGGCCCCTTTGAAATACAGGTACAACAGAAACAGGAAGAAAGAATGAGAAAGTTGTGGTGAAAGAGTACAGCAGGGTTCGCCACCATCCCCTGCCAGAGTCTCGTGGACCTTTAGGTGGTTCCGCTCAATAAACACTCACAACGCCCGGTCTGGGAATCGAAACCGCGACTCCGCTGCCCTAACCATGGGCCTGCGCCTCCAATGATGGATAGATGTAGATATACATATATGCGTGTATGCATCTATATATATATATATATATGTGTGTGTATACATACACACACACACACACACATATAGGCAGCTTTTACCACACTTTTGTTAATTGTCTTTGGTACTAATGTCGAGTAGACATAGACATCTTTTCAGATCATTCCATTCTAGACTTATCGGAATATCGAAGAAATGGAGGAGAGGGCCGCACCAATAGTCGTCTGGTATCTATTTTCAGCTGAGTAGATTAGATGAAATTATATGCTTCGCTCAAGACACGACGCGCTGCCCGTCCCGTTGTCCAACGTATTATGTGAGCGAAACATCATTATACGTTTATATATACGTCTGTATGTATGAACAGAAGAGTAGTATTCCCAACAATGCATGTAGTGTGTGTTGAATTGTTATATGCTTTTAGGTGCCTCTATCCAATGATTTTTATGGTTGGCGATGAGGGGATTACACGGTCTTCAATTGAAGTTTTTTTCTCAAGATATTTTCTATGTCTGTACATACACAGACTATCCGCTTTTTTCTACTTTATGTATTGAAGCATTATATCGCAGGTTTTAATCCATTTCTGATGATGCAGTTTCAGCAATATTACAGCTTATAGAAATGCTAATTCCATTATTCTTCAGATTCCATGCATATTGATATAAGAAGTGGAAGTTAATGCTATTTCTAGGTGTAAGTGCTCTATTGTCCAATTTAGCTCTGCTGTGTATAACCACAAAGGATCATTTTATGTGGACATAAGTAGTAGTACTGCAACACTGTTGAGTGAAGGGATATCTCATGGTCTTCTATACGCATGCATGCATAAATATACGCACAAATACTTCTATATACCCATATGTATGTATGTTATTTATGTGTGTGTGTGCGCGCGTGCGCGTATATATATTATATATATATATATATATGTATATATAGGGGCGCCGCCCATCCAACTGGACGCCGCCCCCGGGCCAATTCAGTAGCCTAGACTCGTTTGTGAACGACTGCAACGCGTTGGTAAACCGGTTTAACTTTAAAAAAAGACCTCTCCGAGACAACCTCACACAGGCTGAATTGGTGGCCCTTCGCCACCTCCGTCGCCGCAATGACATTGTCATCAAACCGGCGGACAAAGGCGGAGCAGTGGTGGTGTGGCGCGCGGATCTCTACAGGGAGGAAGCGCTCAGTCAGCTTCAAAATCCCCTCTTCTATCGCCTCCTCCCCTCTGATCCCACCTCTTCCTACCAACAGCGAGTGTCCTCCACTATCCGCGAACTCATCTCCTCTTCTGCTCTCCCCCCTCCGCCGCCATCAACCTCATCGTCCGCACACTCCGCACCTCTACCATCTATTTCCTTCCGAAAATTCATAAGCCCAATACCCCTGGCCGCCCCATCGTTTCCGCCTGTAATTGCCCAACTGAACACATTTCCCTATACCTCGACCGCATCCTGTCCCCCTTAGTCAAAGCCCTCCCTTCCCACATACATGATACCAACCACGCCCTCCGTCTCTTCAATTCCTTTTCCTTCCCTTCCAGCCCCTCACACCTCCTCTTCACCCTTGACATCAAATCCCTGTATACGGTAATTCCCCACAACGACGGTCTCCTAGCTCTCCAACACTTCCTCGACCGTCGTCCCGACCCCACCCCTAGCACCCCCACCCTCCTCCGCCTGGCAGAGCTCGTCCTAACCCTCAACTGTTTCACGTTCGCCGGGGAAACGTACCAACAGTTGTCCGGGGTCGAGAATGGGCCCCAATTTCGCCAATCTCTTTGTTGGCTACATTGAGGCCCAAGTATTCTCCCAATTCTCCGGGCCGACCCCAGAACTATACAGTCGTTACATAGACGACTGTATAGGCGCCACCTCCCTTTCCCGCGAACAACTCTGCCACTTCATCTCTTTCTCTCTAACTTCCACCCCTCTCTACAATTCACTTCCACCATATCCAATACTTCCGTTAACTTCCTTGATATCTCACTCAGCATCGACCACCCCTCCCACTCTCTCACCACCTCCGCCTTCTTCAAACCCACGGATTCCCACCTCTATCTCAACTTCTCCTACTCCCATCCCTTCCACACCAAACGGGCCATCCCCTACTCCCAGTTCCTCCGCCTCCAACGCTTGTGCAGCCGCGACCAGGATTTCGAGACCCAGTCTCAATACCTGGCCCGCCTGTTCAGGCTTCGAGGATACCCACCTACCCTGGTCTTGAACGCCCTCGCCCGCGCTCGTCGCATCGACCGCACCACCGCCCTTTCTCCTTCCAATCACCCACCCACCCAACCGCACCCCCTTTCCCCTCTTCCACCCCTCTACTCTACCCCTTCGTCGGAAGATACTTCGTGCCTTCCGTCGTCTCCAGCTCGATTCCACGACCCACCCCATTTTCCCCAACCCACCCCTGTCCTCCTTCAAACGAGCCCGGAATCTACGCGACCTCCTGGTCCGTAGCACCCTCCCTTCTTCCCCCTCGGCCCCACTCGGATCCTTCCCATGCTCCAGATCCCGCTGCAACACCTGCCCCTTCATCACCAACACCACTGCTGTCACCGGTTCCAACCGGCGAACTGTACGTATCAGGCACTCTTTTACGTGCACTTCGTCTGGACTCATATACTGCATTAAATGCAACCGCTGCAGAATGCTGTATATAGGACAGACGGGACGCCGGTTGTCAGACCGATTCGCCGAACATCTGAGGGATGTTCGTCTACTTTCCAATTCTCCCGTCGCACGTCACTTCCGCTCGGCCAGCCATTCCCCCGATGACATCTCGGTGTTTGGTCTTGCCCCACACAACGGCACTCCACAATCTAGGCTTCACTTGGAGCAACGGCTCGTATTCCTTCTACAGACGCTAACCCCACACGGACTCAACACAGCCCCCTCCTCTTAGTGACTGCGCTCCACTTCTCCCCACTAGCATTTTTTTATTTATTATTTATTAATTATTATTTATTTTTTATTTTATATTTTTTAATTTTTATAATTGTCCTTATGCAGTCACACACACACATACGTACCCACGAACACACCTACTCCCAACACACCACACACACACAACGTACATGCACATGTACGCACACATACTTCCACACCTATACACACACCTACACACCCCCACGCGCACACACACACATGCCCGTGCACATGTGAATAACACCGACGCGAGTGTATCCTCTTCAAATAGTACCTTGACTTGATGTTAGTTCACTTTTTTTTATTTTGGCATACTGTTTTGTAAGAACCAAACAATATTCTCTGAATCCAAACAATATTCTCTGGATCCATGAGCATGGCACACTACTATATTTCTTTGGTAGTCAATCCATGCAGTTGCTAAGTTTCTTTTTGTACTTGTAATTTCTTGAAGGACTTGTTGATCTACAAATAATAAGCCGTTTTCTGAGAACACCTCTCTTCTCAAGATTATTATACGCGTCCTATGCAAAACGCCTGTCAATAACTTACAATTCAAAGAAAGACAAATCATTGATTGGTAGTTACATGCTATATTTCTTTTCTTCTGTTCTTTCTCTATCAACACCCTTCTGCTTTCCGTCATCTATTAAGGAGTGTACTGATTCTATTATGAAGCAAGAAATTTCGAGTTTGGTATCCCTTTCAAAATATTTTCTACTTTTCTCCTATATCAATGTTTCTTTATTTCGTCAAACTTGCGTTAGATGCCTTTGTTTTAAACCATTCTGCATCGCCATTGTGTTTCCCTTCTTGGCTCCAAATGTCTCGCCAGATGTCTTTTTTTCTACCTTATTAGGTGGTACTTTCTCCGTTACATCTCCATGTCGTTCCTTCTATAATTTACTTTGATCTGTTTCGAACAATTTATTTGTCTAAATTGTTCGCCTTTATCTTTTGTTTTAGATCTTCCATTACTCTTCTATACCCTTTTTGCTTAAGCCAGTACCTTCTTTGGATTTTACCCCATCGCAAGGTCATTTCGTAACTGGTATACCTGTCACTGCTATCACCTTTTCCACCACGGTTCTCTTTCTGTCTTTTGGGGTTTTCATATCTTCACTCAGGTCTTTCCACTATTATCAGTGCTGCAGCTTACATTAAGTCATTGGTTATGATGATATCATTGCTACCGATATTTCCAAGATTTAAATTATTTTGCTCCTTTTTATCTTTTTTAATTGATAGTATCTTTCTCATTCTTCTGGCTGATTAATATCATGCAGTCTACCAGCAATGACTATCTCTTCATCGGAAAAGTGATGTTTTGGTTTTTCGTGTACAATTAGCGGCTTCCCGAAATGTGGTATCTGAGTTTCTTTATCTCTGCTCTCAGCCCACGATGCTATTATCCGTTTAGTAGATCGCGCAATTTGATTTTTTTTTTTTTCATTTTTCCATTTGTTAACCACCCTTTCTTTTTAATCTCTCTCACTTGAGCACTTAATCTCTGCTGGGTTTCATCAAACGTTCCCTTTTCCAACTATATATCTTCTAGGTTCACTTCAGATGTAACATTCCGTCACAGTTGCATTCAGTCTACTTCAATTGATCTCTTTCCCTTTCTTTTCTACTGTAGTAGCTAATTGAGAACTGGACCTACTCTGTTGTGCAGTAAGATATCTGCCGAGTGAGAGACCACTGTTATCTATTCGAACCTTAATTACGCCGTTGTTCAATAGATTAGTAAGTGTTATGGTGATGAAGTGACACAATCATTGAGTGATGATTCTTATTGAGACACCATCTCTAAAGGGGTTGCCGACCAAGACTAACGAGGCTCCACCCTCCCCTATGAGAGAGGCTTAACACTGCTGGACGCCAACTTCATGTTCTCGGGATGGGATTACAGGTACTACACCTTATCTAAGGGTGAACTACTACTACTACTACTACTACTACTACTACTACTACTACTACTACTACTGCTGCTGCTGCTACTGCTGCTGTCAATTGGAGATCATAACGATTTCGGCACCTGAGAGTATTGCGCCTCATGGCTGTGCAAATCAGCATTGACGCTGCATCCTTCCACGCAGCTCTAGTCGCTAATGGTTTTGCTTTGATATCAGCTCTGATATTTTTCTAAGATAACTTTACTATATCCGTGAGAAAGAATTTTCTACTCCTCTTTCCAGCTCAAGAATCACTGCTTAGCTGTCCTCCTTAGTCTGATTCCAGCCAGATAGGACAAAGTGCATGTAACCACAAACCCAGCTGCTCGGGCAGTACCATACACTACTAACATTGTCATATAGGATTCTAAAATCCTCTTATAACTTTGTTGTTTTTTTTCTTATGCCAAATCGTATTACCTCCCTGTGATACCTATTTCTTTATTACCCACAAGGGGCTAAACACAGAGGGGACAAACAAGGACAGACATAGGTATTAAGTCGATTATATCGACCCCAGTGCGTAACTGGTACTTAATTTATCGACCCCGAAAGTATGAAAGGCAAAGTCGACCTCGTCATCTCAATAATCACCACTTTGTTCTAAATTCTGACTAGGTGTGTGTGTTTTTGGGTATGTATGTCCATGTCTATGTATGTATATCGACACACGTACGTACATACATACATACATATATATACATATGTTTATATCTGCGCGCGCGCGTGTACATGGTTATGTGTAAGTACGCTTACTCGTTAAGAAAAAACATGATGGCTGTTTCGATTCCCGTAACTGGTTTTGTTATTTCAAATAAATTAATGTGCATGTCCGTGTGTTCATGTGTTTGAGTGAGTGTACTTGTAGTGTGTGTTTAAGTGCGTTTTCATATGACTGTGCATATGCATAAGTAACCGGGCATATTTTAAGTGAAATAGTTAAGAGAAACAAATTGAGAAGAGTGCAAAATGTGAAAACAGTAGAGGAAAAAAAGAATAATATATGAATAAGAGAAAAGGAAGCAAAGAAGATATGTAAAGTTCAAAATATATCAGAGAATAGATGACGGAGAAGTAGTCAAACTGAGAAGACAGGAATAAGAAAGAAAAGAATGATAATATCTGCAAGCTTTCAAATGTCTGGGAGACAGTCAGTTCGGGAAAAATAGAATGAGAAAAAGGAAAAACGAAACTGATAGGCAGAGATAAGAAAATGATTATGGTGAAGATGAGAGTATCGAGCTGAAGGAGTAAAATGTTCATTGAGAGAATGTGTCTGCGCATGTGAGTGTGCTTGTAGACACACATAAAGAAATTGAGTGTCTGAAGGTTTGGATCCATGGAAAACTTAGAGGTAATTTTCTATTGCATAATAACAATAGATTGTAAAGCAGCAGCAGTCAGCAACAACAGTAATAACTGCAGCAACAACATCAGCAACAATACAGAGAACAATAGCTACAATAGTGATATTCTCTCACTCAATTTCTCGGTTCCCAATCTTTTGTAATGATTAACAATGACAAAAATATGCATTTAGAAATTAACATCGATATGTATATATGTATATATGATTACACACACATACACACACACATATATATATATTTGCATATACATATGTATTATATATGTATGTATGAATATATGTATGTATGTATATATCTATATTTATCTGAGTATGTGTGTGTGTTTGTACATAGCTGTACATGCTTATACATGCATGCAAACACTTACATGCACATAAACACACAAGGATATGTGTGTATGTACAAACACACACACACACAACAACAACAACAACACACACAAACACACACACACACACACATACACACACACACACATATATATATATATCCGTATAGACATATAAAGCAGTGGTTCTTGATTAAGCTTTTCTTATTAAGATATGCGATTATAAAATATTAAGTAAATCAATACTGAATACATTTTTCCGTTGAGTATATTATTGCATATGTGATCTTTTTCAGCTGTGTAGAAAGTCATGGATTCACAATGATCTAAATAGTAGACATGGGTATGATTTCGTTTCTTTGTCTCAGATACACACATCTATGTCTAATATATAAATTTTTACCAACTTCAATGTGTATTGTTACTTGCAAAATACTTCTTTAACGATATATATATTGAAATGTGATTCATTTTGATCTCGCTTAGCGGGAACTTGTCTATCTCTATATTCTTCATCAAGAGCTTATTCCTTTATTTGAGTTTGGCAGCAGCTTTTCGTTTGAAACATAAACAATGTGAATCGATATATAAAGAAAAGTAAAGGAGTTGAAAATGTAAGAAAGTAATATGAAAAGAATTTAGTGGTATCAAAATATATATAATCCAACTTATCCATCTGATACCGTACAAAACTGTAATAAAGTTACTAACATAAATTAAGCTATTATAAAACTGTTAAGTATAAATACAGCTAAAATAATAAAAAGTTTGATCTCGTTGAAACAAAAATCAAATGTGTATGTGAGTAAAAGAATACTAGCAAATCGGTTCATAAATTGTTACCTTACCTGTATTTCATTTATAATGGCTTCTAATTTTGGCACAAGGCCAGCAATTTTTAAAAAGGGGGATTTAGTCAAGGACCTCAACCCAGTGCTCAGCAGGAACTTATTTTATCATTCCTGAAAGAATGAAAGGCTAATTCGACCTCGGTGAATTGGAACTTACAACATAAAAGTATTTGCCCGACGCCCTAACAATTCTGCCAGCTCGCTGCCTTATGTGTTTCATTGACAGCAATATCGTCATAGGGAAAGGATTGTAAACAGATTTTATTAACAAATTACCAGAGATTGCTTAATAATCGTAAATGATCTTTAAAAACTATAATGACATCAGAAAGTGTTATGGTGTCTTCAAAAATAACTAGTGTTATGGTATCAAGAAGCACAACTAACGTTTTTTAATACCAAACCATTGTATGATGCGCTATCCAATTTCTAAAGATTTGATAATGAAATGCGTTTATAAGCTTTTCCTTATATAAAGGATATTATTGTAAATGAAATACCACAAAGTCGAAGATCTTAGCGGCATTTCGTCTGTATTTACGTTCTGAGTTCAAATTCCGCCGACGTCGACTTTGCCTTCATCATTTCGGGGTCGATAAAATAAGTACCAGTTGACACCTGGATTGATGTAATCGACTTACCCCTCCCTCGAAATTACTGACCATCTGCCAAAATTGAAACCATTACTAATGAAATACCTGTATGATGATATAATTCAATAATTCATGAACCAATTTCCAATTTTGTTTCTTCTATATATAGACTCTGTGACTTTTCTTACTAAGGAGAACAGTGAAAGAAATTTGGGTTTGTAAAAACACGAGTTCTCGTAATAATCCTCATCGATATATAAAGATGAAAGAGATCTAATAGTTGCTATGTATTTAAATTTATTTATTTAAATTTAAATCGTACTATGCAACTGTGTGTGTATGTATGTATACATGTATTATGTATATATGTATATATGTATATGTGTATGTATATATATATATAATATATATATATATATATATATACACACACATATTTCGCTTTGGGATTTGGTTTTCAAGATTCTTTATGTACCAAGGACCTATAATCCTTTTAGGGATGCTAGTATCCTTGTTCTCCGATTTATACCAGAGTTCAGTGAAACTAAATATATTAGTTTTGCATTGATATATAGGTACTTAAGATGTTTATGAATAAGAAAAAGAAGAAACTGAAGAATTGACATGAAGACATCACTTTATTTAAAGATATTCAAATCCATATAATGAAATTCCAGCCCTGCAGTTGTTTCCATATCCGATTAGACCCATTACAGAAATTAATCTAAATGTTCATGCCGAAACTGATTAATTGGGTATTTTATCAGGGAAGGATTTACCAAAAGAGAGTTACGTTTCAACGTGTTGGCTAACCTGCGACGGATTCAGATGTGTGCGTTGTTTTAAAGAACCGTTATATCTTTCTCTTTCTTTTCTCTTTTACTTGTTTCAGTCATATGACTGCGGCCATGCTGGAGCACCGCCTTTAGTCGAGCAAATCGACCCCGGGACTTATTCTTTGTAAGCCTAGTACTTATTCTATCGGTCTCTTTCTGCCGAACCGCTAAGTGACGGGGACGTAAACACACCAGCATCGGTTGTCAAACAATGCTAGGGGGACAAACACAAACACACAAACACACACACATACATATATACGACAGGCTTCTTTCAGTTTCCGTCTACCAAATCCACTCACAAGGCATTGGTCGGCCCGGGGCTATAGCAGAAGACATTTTCCCAAGATGCCAACATCTATTTCTCCCTAACTATCACACCACCACCAATAAAAATCACCATGTATCACATATGCACGTGCACAAATATATCAAACGTATTTGTTCATATGTATATATATATATATATATATATATATATATATATATATATATATATATATATATATATAACATAAGGGACTAAAGCCATCTGAATATGGCTAGGGACAGGGCAGGGTGGTGGGGGTGTTACTGTTGCATTTAGCCCCAGGCGAACATCGACGTCACCAGAAAGGCCCGACACCGTCACGGTGTCCTTTAACCTGCAAAGGGAGGTAATTCCCCGATGAAGCGGAAACCACACACGGACCATGGTTTCAAGGTGTATTGCCTATCGTCGGCGTGTGGTAGGCTTCCGCTTCCTCGACGAACTCTCACTCTGCAGGATATTCATATATAGATTTTCAAGCAAAATACATTTGCTGATTTCGAAAATCTGTTCGAAAGCAATAATAATTCTCTAAAAGAGATATAGACAGTAACTGCTCGACAACATAAGGGACTAAAGCCATCTGAATATGGCTAGGGACAGGGCAGGGTATTGCTTTCGAACAGATTTTCGAAATCAGCAAATGTATTTTGCTTGAAAATCTATATATGAATATCCTGCAGAGTGAGAGTTCGTCGAGGAAGCGGAAGCCTACCACACGCCGACGATAGGCAATACACCTTGAAACCATGGTCCGTGTGTGGTTTCCGCTTCATCGGGGAATTACCTCCCTTTGCAGGTTAAAGGACACCGTGACGGTGTCGGGCCTTTCTGGTGACGTCGATGTTCGCCTGGGGCTAAATGCAACAGTAACACCCCCACCACCCTGCCCTGTCCCTAGTCATATTCAGATGGCTTTAGTCCCTTATGTTGTCGAGCAGTTACTGTCTATATCTCTTTTAGAGAATTATTATATATATATATATATATATATATATATATATATATATATATGAAAATAACAGTTCTTTAAAACAATGCACACGTCTGAGTCTGTCGTTGGTCAACCAACACGTTGAAATGCAACTCAATTTTCGTAAATTCTTCCCTGATGAAATATCCAATTAACCAGTTTCAGTATGAAAATGTAAATCAAATTAATTTAATTTCTGTAATTGAACTAATTGGATATGGAAACAGCTGTAGGACTGGTATTTCATTATATGGATTTGAATATCTTTAAATAAAATGATGTCAGCACATCAATTTCTTCATTTTCTTCTTTTTCTCATATCTCTCTCTTTCTCTCTCCCTCTCCCTCTCCCTCTCTCTCTCTCACTCCCTCTCACTCTCTCACTCTCTTTCTTCTCTCTCTCTCTCTCTCTCTCTCTCTCTCTCTCTCTCATATATATATATATAATATATATATATATATATATATATATATATATATATATGTATATACATACATACATGCATACATGCATACATACATACATATATACATACATACATACATACTTACACACACACACACGACCGCGTGTGTACCGTTGGCGATTTTTTTTCCTCCGTCCTCTCTTCTCTGGATCTTTCCTTTTCCTATATTTCTGACGAAGAGCTCCGCTCGAAACGTAAAACCCTCCTTCTTCCTTTCCTTCCTGAGCGTCCAGTAATACTATATTTGTTCCACGTCCTCGCGTTGTTGTGTTTTCTCTTTGTGTTTTCATGTTTGGATTAACTTTATATATATACATATATATAATTATGCCAAGGACTTATAAACTTGTAAGGAATGTTTGCACCATAGTTCTCCGGTTTTTACCAGTGTTCAGGGAAAAACTAAATACGTTAGTTTTTCATTGATGGATATGGGTATTTAAATTACTTACGAATGAGAAAAATAAGAAAGTGGCGAAATTGACATGCATACATCAGTTTATTCAAAAATATTCAGATCAATATAATATGTAATTCTTATCCCTACAGTCGTTTCCATAGCCAATTAATTCAATTAGAGAAATTAAATTAAAGTAAATTAATTTAAAATGTTCATGCTGAAATTGGTTAATTCGGTATTTCAGCAGGGGAAGAGTTTTCCAGAAAGGAGTTACATTCTAATATGTTGGTCGATCCTTGATAGGGTCAATATGAAAATTTTTTTAATTTAATCTAATTTAATATCCAATTGAATTAATTGGATACGGAAACGGCTGTAGAGATAAGAATTTCATATTATATTGATTTGAATATCTTTGAATAAACTGTCAATTTCTCCATTTTCTTCTTTTTCTCATATATATATATAATTCTATTATATGTAATTTTCTAGATGGTGAAATTTGATTCTTCATTTTGAATTGATCAAAGGTGTTTTTTTCTAATTTATATATATATATATTCTGTGAAATTTGATTTAATATTTCTAAAGTGAATTTTTTCCCTGTAAGTTAGGATTAATATTCCTTCAAATAATAAATATTATATATATATATATATATATATATATATATATTATATATATATATATATATATATATATATATATATATATATATTACGGAGATTTACTTGCATAGCGAGTGACTTGATCTGAGATCGTGTGCTGGAACGAAAACAATTGCAGCGTGGAAGGTGTTTATAAACCATTTAAGAAACTTCGAAGTTTTGTCATTGAACAGGTCGCGGTCTCAAAGCGACGAAAATATTTTGACAAATTAAATTTAAATATTGAAGTGAATCTAACGGTTTTTGTGTGTTTCTTAAATGGCTTCTAAACACCTTCCACGCTGCAATTGTTTACATATATATAAGCACACTTTCGCACATACATATAGATACATATAGAAATATAAAGTATACGTAGAGAATATTCAATTTCAGGAAGATTGTTATATAATTTATTAGATTTTGAAAACATCTCACTCAGTACTCTAAGTTTCTTATATTTCAGCATTGGTACATATAGAAGTACCCATGCACACATATACATATACGTGTGTCATGAAAATATTGAAATTCGGTTATTGTTTGAAACGACAGTTACACTGGAATGATTTCCCATATTTTCTTCAGGCTCAAGCTTATGAGTCATTTAAAAATGTTAAATTACTGTCACGTTTTAGAGCGGCAAGCCAGCTTTCGTCTGTGGTACGTATTTACAGTAACGGAGACAAACTGATCGTTACCAGTGAAAAAGAAGTGAAAGAGAAAGTGTTCATTATCAATAGCGGATGAAAGGATAAGTCAGAAAATGGTTAGTAAAAACAAGGAGCGATTCATATATAAATAAGATAGGGAAATTGTAAAAGAAAATCTTACGAACGCAGCTGACCACATGTAAAAATAAGCTTGATTAGAAACAAGAGGAAACATAGGGCCGTGACACCATACACAGGCTTTAACAATATATGGTGCAGCTAAGGTGAATTATAAGTTATTTGTTTATTTACTGGTAACAATTTTTGCAGCTTTCTAAAACACGTGGCTTCTACAACAGCAGTGAACACAACTCATCTAAGAACCTTGGACTTCCGATTGCAAACAACCAGTCCAGAGTCGAGGGGTCTCTCTTCGATTGTTGCCCTTCGATTACTATTGCATAGAGCAGTAGCTTTCTTCAGTTGAATACATGTTGTTGATTGGTTAAAATTACCCAAATACGACAACTTTAACACGAAATAACTTCTAAAATACGGAATTTTGTCAAATATTTTGGAAATAAATCGTGTTCAGCGTGAGAAATTATACCAGTATACGAGGTTTCAAATTGTCTAGTTTTAGAAAATAATTTTAAAATCTGTGAGCCAAACTAAAGAGATCGCCTTTCTGATTCTAGCACTAGGGAAAAGTCATCATATATTTTTTGGTAGTTGTGTGTGAATGGTAGGTTCAAGAAACCTCCTATCATGCCTTACGTTGCTTTTAGCAGAATTACCTTTATTCGAAGTGAATGCACAAGTCATGAAATAACATTTCTTCGATGTGCATTCAAAAGAAGTCAAATAGTCGAACAGTGATTCTTATTGCTCGTTGCACGACAGCACTATTTATCAGGTCAGACAATATAGATAGAAAGGATTTTCAGTCGTCAAATAGAACAGTAGATTGGTCGTTTGAGTACCTTCTCAGATGGATGCATTATCAGCTGGCGCATACCTTTTTCTCTGAGTTCGTGAATGGTGCCGCAATAAACAAATGAATTTGAGAGCTCCATCTCGAGAAAGATATCTTGCTGAATTACTCTAGAAGTAATCTACTCTTTCTTCTCCACCACCAAAACTGTAAATAATCAATGGAATTAACATAAAAGTGAATCATGTTTATTCCACAGAACAAACATCTCTCATGTATACAAATATACATTGCATGGACTGCAATCCAACCTGGGTCCTACCGAAACACTCTGAATAGCATGCAAGATACACATCCTGCTTCTCATTAATTTAAGTTTCAAGTTTTAATTTTTAATTCTTTAATTCGTATCTTTTATCCATTTAATTGTAGTTTTATCCTATATATATATATCCCCAAAGCTAGGCATCTATTTGTGGCTATTCCTAATGACCACTGAACTAAATATTTCCTCTCATTTACTTTCGCTCTCATTCATTCTTTCCCACACTTTTCTTTGCTCGCTTTTTCTCTCTTCTATCTACTCACTCACAACTCATTTCTGTCTATCTTGATGTCAGTCTTTCTCACTCTATACACCCTCGTGGACCATTTGCATACTAGCTAACCACTTGATCCATTACTTCAACATGAACGCATCATTCAAAATACTGCCAAAATACTGCCTGGATTTACCCAGGATTATACCTAAGGATCTCTACTTCCCCGGAAGTACAGACCAACCTCAATAGCCTCTGGAAAAAGATGAGCTGTGAACTTTATTCTCTTGTCTGTATTCTTCTGCTTTTACTCTTTATTCTTTTACTTTATTCCTTATAAACTGTAAATTTCCCTGTTTGGAACCTTCATACATACTCACCTTGTCTCTGCTGACGGTACGGACATGTTAACCTATCACTAGAGATATCCCAGAAACAGCTGTAAGACTTTAAATTCACCTTAGGTCAACACTAACAAGTCTTATCGGTTAATACTATAGTATATTGCATTTCTTTTTATATAGATTCATAGTTATAAATATAAAGATTATCAATATGTAAGTGCCTGAGGCTATAGTACAAGATATTCGCCGAAAGTGTTACGTAGTACAAATAAATCCTGAATTATGTGTTTAGGAAGCAAGCTTACCACACAGCCACGCCATATAAAACTATATATATATATATATATATACATACATACATACATACATACATACATACATACATGCATGCATACATACATACATGCATGCATGCATGCATGCATACATACATACATACATACATACATAATACATACATACATACATACATACATACATACATACATACATCATACATACATACATACATACATACAGTAAGCTTAAGAAGAATAAGTACTGGGTTCGATTTCTTCGACTAATGCCCTTCAAGGCGGTACGTGGTCGCAGTTAAATGACTGAAACATGTACACAACTGAGAGACCACAGTTGGCCTGAAAATAGTGGATATGAATCCTAAAGGGCAAAGTACTCAGTGTGTTGTCTCTGTGGATAGGACTAATAACTTAGAAGATAGACAGGAGAATATAAAACTCACATCTAGAGTAGGTGAAGTGGACGATAGTGATGGAAGTACTAGAACTATTACTTGCCACTGTGCAAGGTACAGGGTCAGTCCGCTTGACTCTGATTGTAAACATACAGATATCGTATACAGATGTAAGATTTCCTCATAGAATAGAGAATATTTCTATATAAGAGCTACCTCATGTTATATTAAGCAGAGAATTGCCAGTCATGTAAGTTCGTTTAGAAACAGTGACATAATTAATACTACCAGCCTTATTAAGCTAATCTGAGCACTTAAAGATAGTAACAAAGTATTTTGATTGCTTGGGAAATTATTAGCAAAGCAAAACTTTATAGAATAGGTGATAATAGATATAACTTTTATGTGGAGGAAATGTACCAAATTTCCTTTTCTAAGTATAATATTATATACAAAAGTGAAGGGAAGGCTATCATTATATAATGAATAGTTACAATCATTAATAAAAACAGATTTTGCCTCGATGCCCTGGTGAATTTGACATTTTCATTTTACCCTTCAGATTTTATTCCGCTAGAATCCTGATTGCAAGTGGAAACACCAAACTCGATGTAGCTACGGAATGACTTTTTATTTTTTAATTATTGTATTTCTTATGGGAGCTATGCAATACAAAGCTGATGTTAAAACTCAATATACATATACTTCAGAACAATGCGATAGTCAAGTACAGAGCAGTTACAAGAAGGAATGTAACGGACTTCATTAGCTCATCACATAATTTCTTATTCCCTTGTCATTTTATTTACTTTCATATATATATATATATATATATATATAAACACACACACACATACACACATACATACACACACATACACACGCACACACATTCACGCATACACAACAGTACCAGAACTTTAAATCATGTCATCCAGCGCATACAAAACACACACACACACATACATACATGCACACACTCGCGCGCACACACACATGCACACGCACACGCACACGCACACACACACACATGCACACACACACACACACACACAACAATACCAGAACTTCAAATCATGACATCCAGCACTTACAAAACGTAGCCAAAATATTTGTATTGTCATTAAAGATGTAGCTACCATCTTAAGATTTGCGGTTCACAGAACGCAAGGGATTTCTACTGAAACAAAAATATCCCACCGTACTTATAGAAAATTATATACTACATGCAAAATAGATATCTTAAGAACAACTTTGGACCATTTAAGAAACACAAAATCTGAACATCCTACTTTTATAGTGACACATGGTCCATGACATCAAAATATTTGTATGGTCGCCAAATCAAACTAGTCTATTATCAAAGTAACAAACAAAAAGATTTCATCTCTGATCGAACACTTGTTCATTGTAAAGACAGCTAAAAATTTAAACCAATTAAAGCGCGACGGCTAGTATCACAATGCATACGAGTATATCGGCAGCAAAGGATCTCTCATGTCATTTAGTTCTCATTAGGCAATTATTTAAAAACATGTGGTAATAAAATGTTTTAAATATTTCCACTTTACAAACTTCATGACCCAAGTTAGAAGAGAAAAAAATTTTCTTGAGAAGTTCAAACCCATTCTGAATGGATTTCGTGGGCATCAACTTGCAGGAGCTTGTCGGAAGTATTTAAGGGAACATTCCGTTATTTTAATTGGGAAACGTTTTAGATATTTTGTCGACACCATTGCATAAATGTTTACCTGGACTGAAGATTCTTATAAATCATGTAGGTATTTGTAATATTTTAAAAATGCAAAAGTCAGAATGTGAAAATCTGCTTAGGTAGTGTGTGTGTGTGTTTGTATGTGTGTTTGTGTGTGTGTGTGTGTTTGTTTGTTTGTTTGTGTGTGTGTGTGTGTGTGTGTGTGTGTGGTGTGTGTGTGTGAGTGTGAGTGTGTGTGTTCCTCGTGTATTCTGCATTTCTGTGAGAAAAAGAAAAAAAGAAATTCTTCTATCGTAGTAATTATAGACGACTATAATATTGCAATATATTCTACGAAACTTTAATTGGGTTACCAGCATGCCGCTTAATACTTTCTAGAATATGACTGGAGAAAGTTAGTTTCAGTAGAACAGGCTATATAGACAATGATTTTTGTATGGTTTTCTTCGTAGCCTTTTTCGTATTCGTCGATGATATTGCAGGGATATAACGACCCCTGCTGAACCTTACTGTTTCCAGAAGCAAGTGCCAAGTTCCAAGTATTCTTACTAACTCTCTCCTCATGGATACGCCACAAACGGAAGATATGCCAATCCGTTCGCAGCACCTATGGATCTGCAGGACAGTCAAATCTTGAATAAGGGTCCACGTGTCTGTGGAGTGCTCAGCCACTTACACGTTAATTTTACGAGCAGGCTGTTCCGTTTGGTCGGATCAACCGGAACCCTCATCGTCGTAACCGACGGAGTGCTTCCCAAGTATAATGCACAATTCTACCTTCGAGTCCTCTCTCTTGATTTTCTGTAGGGATTTACTCCCTTAACCGTTTTTAAAAGCTCAATAAATTGCCCCTGAAGGCAGCAGGGTTTATATTACAGTGGGCATGATTGGTGTAGAAGCTAGTTCCACTCTCTCACAGTTCAGACTTATATTGGTCTGCTGTAACAAGAGCTTTGACCCTGGTAGTTGTCAGGATGTAAGATTTTGTATGGAGTTGCCTTCTCTTAGCTGAATAGCTAAAGATCTGTAGAACTTCCCCTACTCTGGGTCCATTAGGGTACCTGTGACCTACCGGTGAGAGTTTCGTGACATGGTAAGTAACCCATAGCTAGGACCTAAGAGGTACTACTACTACTACGGGCCAGAGTAAACCAGGCATAATAGTGACTAAGTGGTGCTTCTAGACTCCTCAAAACTTGAACTCTCAAACCAGGGCCCCGCTTCCAGCTGTAGTTTAAAGTCATACCCAGACTATAGAAGATACTTATGTGGTGGAACTGAATAGTGAAACAAGTTCACTGGCGCACCGGCCCAGGCGCTTTCTACTTTTCTCCAATACTTATATATTTGCGATGGAGTTAAAACTAACAAAACAGCAACTAAGCACAATTCATTCAACCAACATTAACTTACCGTCATGATCATCGTCATCATTATAACCATTCTCTCAATAACAACAACCGAAACAACAACCCTACAAAAAGTCTACAAAACCCAATACAAGTTATAGTAATTCACAATAGCATGGAGAAAAGGGAATTCACAAACAAAACAAACCAAGATTAGTTTTCCCGCCTCACCCCATTTCATAAACTGGGGAAATAAAGAAAAATGGGTCAGGATTCATTAAACTGTGGGAAGGGGATCAGCTTTTAAATCTGGGAAAGAGTTTTATGACAAAACGTCACTGCTTAAAATTTACACACGTGAGAATCCGGTAAAAATAATATCTATCTATCTATCTGTCGGTCTGTCTGTCTGTCTGTCTGCCTGCCTGCCTGCCTGCCTGTCTATCTATCGATCTATCTGTTTGTCTATCTATCTATCTATCTATCTATCTATCTATCTATCTATCTATCTATCTATCTATCTATCTATCTATCTATCTATAAACACACGTACATAGATGAGCTCATTAACGTACACATACACAGACGTGTATGTATGGGTGTATATGGGTGTTTGAATATAAGCAGCACGTGTAAATATTAAGACGTACGCAAATACTCTTAAATATACATAAATTATACTTACATATACACTGAATCGCAAAAGAAACGCGAGAGGTGTGTGACTGTGAAATATGTTTTAATTTCATTGTCAGAGATAAGTTTTGATTAATCTGATAAAGTCAATTTCTTGGCTATACTTTGACCACAGTCTATGGGTCGTTGTCATATGTGCTGGTAGTGGGCGGATCCAGCACATCGAGATTGTAGACGTGAAATGTTCAATACCGTGTTTGCCCTCCCTGGGTGTTCAAAACGGCCATACACCGTCGGTACATGAAGTGCATGAGGCGGTTCACAAAAGCCATTGGCACCTGTGCCCACACCCTGAAGAAAGCTGCTTCCGGTTTCACACGAGTTGTCGACCTTGGGCCCACCTAGTTCAGCCGTCTCTAGATTCATCCCACAGGTGTTCAAATGAATTCAAATCCGGGCTGAGAGCCGACCACAGCATGGTTCTCATGTTGTACTGACGTAGGGAGTCCATGATGACCCTGGCCATGTGGGAGAGACCATTGTCCTGCTGGACAACGTGGCTATGGAGACGCGCGAGGAAGGACACGATGTGAGGTCTTACGATCTGGTCAACGTAGCACTGCGCTGTGATGCCATTTCCTCTGCCTGCACCAACATTTTGCAACACATGGGGCCCAATTCTCTGATTCAGGGCTATAGCACCCCATACGACGATGCTCTGGCCACCCCACGCGTCTCTCTCCATGACACACGCGTCTTTGTAGCGTTCACCGCACCTACGTCACACCCTCACTCTGCCATCCGAGGTTGAAACGCAGTACCGGCTCTCGTCAGAGAAGACTATCGACCTCCATTGTTGATGCCACAATGTTGGTACTGTGTAGCCCACTGTAGTCTTGCCTGACGGTGGCGGGCGATGAGGACAGGCCCTCGAGCAGGATGACGGCCACGCAGGCTGTTGGCGGTCAGCCGACGTCGTACCGTATCGTCGCTGATACGCTGATATACATATATATATATACACACACATACACATACACATATATATATATATACATACATATATATATATTATATATATATATATATACTATATGTATATATATATATATATATATATATATATATATATACACATAGTATATATATATATATATATACTATATGTATATATATATATATACTATATGTATGTATATATATATATATATATACTATATGTATATATATATATATATATATATATATATATATATATATACTATATGTGTATATATATATATATATATATATATATATATATATATATATATATATATATATATGTATGATAATAATTATATAATGATGGTGATTATTATTATTATTTCCTTATCTGCCACCAGGACGAAGGATGAGGGGGACAATACAAAACACGCATAAAATGTTGGGGTTACATACAATTCAATGATGAAAAAATAAATGATTAAAAAGAGAGAAACAGTAAGGAAGAGAAATATGCATAGCATACAAGGGTTAACGAAAGATAGGCGAGGATGATGGAGATAATAAAGAAACTTCACCCGATGTCTGGATGGGACTTTGCACCATCCGCAAATTTGGTCTGTGGCAGTCAGCAAACTGTCCCACAGGAATTCCCAGTTGCCCTTTATGTTACAAGTATGTAGTTCTTCCTCCCACTCTACAAATTTGTCAATTAGGATGTCCCAAAATCTCTCACCAGAGAGAGAGAGAGAGAGAGAGAGAGAGAGAGAGAGAGAGAGAGAGAGAGAGAGAGAGAGAGAGAGAGAGAGTGGGACTGAGAGAGTTGAAAAACTTGATCGATGAGGAAATCATGGCAAAGTATGGAAGCACATTGGTTATGAAACAGAAAAAGAATATTGTAAAAATTAAAACAAAATGTATCGAAAATTACGAATTTTGAAAGTTAGATTAAATCAGATTACAGGTTAGTATTATGAATTAGATGAATAATGTCCGATTAAGATAAAAGAAATATTCTTAGGTTAGCTGGTCATTATGCATGGAATAATAATAACAGCAGCGGTGCAAGCAATGTGGAAATATATGTATCTATATATAGTAATGGGACAATCCTGGACATCCTCACGTGACTGAAGTAGGACTAACCGATTACAATAAATAAGAACTGAGTGAACTGTTAAGGGGGTTATTGACGGTGTTAGTTCGACGGAGGAGTCCATGTTGTGTGTTTGGTCATTTTGACCTGTGTAGGGCGCTTTGTTGATCGTTTGTTGAAAGTCTCCGTACCTGTTCTTAATTATTGAACAGTTGAACTGTTGTAAAGATCGTTTGCCAACCTAACATGGCAGTCCTGGTTTAGGACTAATGTTGCTGTAATTTAGCCCCAGGAGACAGCGTTTCCAGCTGGATATACGACACGATCTGTGTCTTTATATTTTCGAACAAGGGAATCTAGCATCTCCACTCAGCTCAAAACAGATATTGTTTTGAGCTGAGTGGCGATGCTAGATTCCCTTGTTCGAAAATATAAGAACACAGATCGTGTCGTATAGCCAGCTGGAGACGATGTCCCCTGGGGCTAAATTACAGCAACATTAGTCCTAAACCGGGACTGCCATGTTATGTTGGCAAACGATCTTTACTACAAAGCACTGTTGCTGAATATCTCACGTTGTGAGATTTAAAAATGGTAATTTTCTAGTTGAATTGTTGAATTGTCGAATTGTTGTTTTTGCCTAGTTGTTTTCTTCCCCAATTTATGGGTAAAGCGATGGAGAGCCAACCAGTTCCAGCTGGTAGTTGTGCTGCAGCAACTGGAAGAGGATTGATACTGATATATTACGGGTGAGAGAGGTAAAGGTGGACGAGAGAACGTTAAAGAGGTTTAACGAACTTATAGTGGGGGAACCATATACAACTGGATAATTTGGTAGTTTTTCGATTATTCCAGTGTCTGAAGCTTAAGCTGTAATTGTTGAATCTTGCTTTGAAATTTCCCTCTATGAGACCCACATATCTCTTCGATGAAACTGTATTATTAGCATTCGTAGAATTTACAGTGGCTTCATAAATAATGGTCTCAGTCATATAGGCTCTATTTAGCGGGCACAAGTCTTTATCCCTGCAGGAACAAAATGCAACACGAAGCTGGCTATTCTTAGCATAAGTAACACATTCTAGGTTGCTGGGTTAGTAGGGAAGTAGAGCAGTGGCCAAAGCGCCATACAGTTATATTTTTTTTGTTTTTGTTCTTGGTTCCAATTCTTCTAGAATGCAATTTCTCTTTTATCATTCCAAGAACTATATAATAAGTGCCAGTAATGTAATAAGATCGATTCACTGAACTTCAATCCACCATGTAAGTTTGTAACCGTGTGCTCATGAAAGAAAAAGTATTATCTTAAATATTCCATATTTTATAATATCACTTTTTTTATGTATTTGTAATTACCTTTTACTGGGATTAATTACTAATTGAGATGTCATTAAGCAACATATTAATCGGAATTATTTTCATGAGGTTTGCAGCTTTCAAACTGGTAAGTCATGTTATCGGTAATGCTTTTAAAAATATCTTTATTGTTTATTTTCATTGTGAATTCAATGATTTCAGAAGTCATTATATTCCGTTGCGTTTTCTTATTGAATGAATACATTACGTATTTTGTTCGTTGTTGTTGCAGTTTTATATCATATTACAGTAAAAATCTATTTACATGATATTTCTCTACAGCTTTGATGAACTAAATATTTCGTTAAGTGCTTAATTACGATAATTTCAATTTAAAACGTCTCATTAGTGTATGATAACATAAAAGACTTTATAAGCAGGGTTTCTTCCCTTTCATACAAGGCCTATCATATCTCTCAAGACATTCACTGTAACAGATTTAACTGTGTTCAGATGTTTCAGATGCACAAAAGTGATGATTTTGTGGTAAATGATTTGAACATTTCCCAGCTAGAAAGCTATTCATGCTGAGTACATAACTGAAGCTTACCAGTGAATATTTTTCCAATAATTGTTTCATCTTTAGGAATTCTGCACCATTTTAGTGAATGCAAAACAGAAATGACATAAATGCCGTAAATTATACAGATATTCATGACATTGTGCAAAGAATATCTCTTCTTAAAATTACACATGTAAAACAATTTATAAAGGTTTATCTAACTGATGATCACATGGTAGGGAAATTTATATAGAAATATTTCTTAATAACAGTGTAACCAAATATCATTGATAGGTATTTTAATGATTTATCTGTGGGTTTCATCATGGATAATAATGTTGATATGTAATGCTTGCCTTATGCGGAACTTTAAACATTGGTTGAATAGACACAGCAATATTGGGCCAGTTATTTCTAAGCTACACAAATGCTATTGGGAAATTAGTGCTACCATTTATGGAATGTATGTGCGTGTGCATATGTATATACATCATCATCCTCACAACCACCATCATCATCATTATCATCATTGTTTAACGACCATCTTCCGTGCATGCATGGTTGACAGGAGACAGCCAGGTAGAAGACTATCCCAGGCTACTGTGTCTGTTTTGGCAGGTTTTTTACAGCTGCATGCTTTTCCTAACACCAACCACACTGCAGAGTGGACTCCGTGCTTTTTACGTAACACTAGCACAAACAAGGTTAGTTTTGGCATGGTTTTTACAGCCGAATGCCCTTCTAAACGCCAGTGTGGACTGGATGCTTTTTCGTTGCTCCAATACTGGCAGGGTTACTAAGTAACTCGCAAGACAAGGAACTTTAAGAGGAGAAGGGGCATTTGAGGAGGGAACTTGCTTCAGAGGATGAAAGGCTAGAGTGTGACCGAGAGGCAGAGAGGCAAAAAAAGGTGTTTTGCTATAACGGAGGGGGCGCTGGAGGAGGTGATCCAGTTTCAAATGATGAAAGGTTAGAGCGTGATAGAGGAAGGAGAGGAAGAAACAAGTACTTTGCTATAGAGGAAGTATATAGTTACCCAGCGAGAGAAAGAGAGAGGGGGAGCGAGTGAGAGGAAGAGATAGGAAGAGAGAGAGAGAGTGAGAGGTACAAGAAAGAGGACGAAAACAGTATACACACACACCACACACACACACACATATATATATAATATATATATATATATATATATACTTGCAGAAAGACTGCCTTCCGGTCTTTTACATCTAAATCATTTCTTTGTATAATAGTGCTCACTTGCTTAGTAAATATAGCTTTCACTATTCCATCACAGTCATAATCTCTCTTTTTTAAACAAACATCACGGTAGTCCAACAACAGAGGGAAGAGAAATTTATCAAGGCAACATAGAGATTTCAATTGAGCAGCTCATCTGTAAGCTTTGCAGTGTGTGTGTGTGAGAGAGAGACAGTAGGGGAAATAACAATGCAAACAACGAATGAAATAAACATGAAATGAAAAAATCGTATAAATAAAAGGGCATTACTACAGATGTATACGACCCCGAATTTGTTGCCACATAACATCTAGAAAAATGGATAGTTTTTAACAAAATTTTCTACAAATACCACTTAGATGTGGCTTCAGAGCATATAGGGATTATAGGAAAGAATTTTTCTGAGAGGGCATAGAGAAGAGTTTTAGAAATTCACGATCTGACTTTTTTCATTCATAACTTTCTGGAAGAATCTTTTCACTCATAAATTTTTGGAAAATGAAAATTTATATAAATCCCTTTCAAACGTCATAGATTACGATTATAAAGAAATTTGTGGGGAAAATGCATTCAGGGATTTTCCCCATTTCTTTTTAAATCGCAGTCTTCGAAATGGTGAGGCGACATCTTTGTATGAAAAAATTTTAACAAACTCTTTTTTTACACCACCTCCCTCATCGTCTCACGCCAGACCTATTTTGACCACTTGTTTTTGCACTTCAAAACCATGGTTATAGCATTTTCGGCGAAAACTAAAAATTAAAATTTTGATATTTTCAGAGGGAAAAGTGAATGGTTTAAGGGCGATTTGGCTGTTGTTTCTTGCACATCCAAAGACAACCCTCCTCGTTTCTTTATCACTATCACATGTATTGATGTTTTTCAATATTTTCCCCCATAAATACATTTATATAGTACTAGCAGTATCGCCCGGCGTTGCTCAGGTTTGTAAGGGAAATAACTATAAAGCATTTTTTAGAGTTATAGCCAAAAATAGCAAAAAATGGAAAAAATGATGGTAAATTTTTTTGAGATTTAAAAAGGTGGAGTTGCGTCCCCATGACAGTTTGTGGTTTGTGTTTCTCATTGTCGACCCCATGTCGAATTTATCGATTTTTTTCAGAACTGGGGGAACTTTTCAAAATTTCGCTGCGTTAGTTTTGAATTATGACATTGGGCTATGTGTGTATCAAGTTCATCAGAATCGTTGAAAGCCGTGGTCAGGGTGAGGGTACAAGCAAACAGACACACAGAAACACGCACAGACAAACTGCCGTTTATATAGAGAGAGATAAAAAAAAATTTGAAAAATTATGAATTCTTAGCAACCTTACCGCCTGCCCCCGATTGTTTCTGTGTCTGAAATTAAAGTACGGGAGACCCTAAGAAGATGATCATTGCTAGCATTTATCCACGGTGATTAAAAAATTACGGAGTGACTTGAGCTGAGATTGTATGCTGAAACAAAAACAATTGCAGCGTAGAAGATGTTTGGAAGCCATTCAAGAACACACGAAAACCGTTAGTTTCATGGCACTACTTAAATACAGAGGTACCAATGCATCTATGCAACGATATGAAAGGTAGGGTTAGACTTAGGGTTAGTTTTTAGGGTTAAGGTTAGGGTTAGGACTAGGATGTCATTACACGTCCGCACAGCGTACATTTAAAATGTTTTGTACGTAACACTTGTATTTAAGCAGTATCGTTAAGGAACCTCTGTATTTAAGTAATACCAGTTTCGCTTCAACATTAAAATTTCATTTGTGTCAAATTATTTTCGTCGCTTTGAAACCGCGACCTGTTCACTGACAAAACTTCACAAAAGTGATGATGCACGAAGTTTTGTCAGTGAACAGCACACGCACGCGCGCGCACACAAGCATACACACAAACACATACACGCGCCTTTCATTTGTGGGTATGTATATCTATGTGTGCGCGAGTGCGTATTGGTGGGTGGGTGTGTCACTATTGAAGCCGCTCAGTCAACTTTGTGTATATATTGGCTTAGTGGTACGAACGGAGTGCTTGGAAACTGTGAATAAGGTGCAAGTTTCGAGTACTTGGTAACTTTTTCTCCTCGTCTTCTAATAGTAATTATCCAACTTTCTAGGCTTTTCTTACAGCTATACAACGTATTTAAAAACATTTTCCTTCAATAAATAATGTTTTTACATTACGTATACATTAATAGAATAAACTGTCAGTTTCCCAAATAGCGAATGAAAACATAAGAGAGAAAGTGAGAGACATTGCAAATGAAAATGGAATACTCCGCAGCGAATGCAATGAATATTTAAATTTGTGAAGAACTGAGCGCAGTGAATGCAATGAATATCTAAATTTACGAGAAATTGGAGTTACAAAAATCAATAAATTTGAGAAATCGAAGTTATAGGAAATTTCTTAGAACATGAATTTATAAAAATATTTTCAGACGGTCAACCCTTTAATAATTGCTTTCTTTTAGTACTTTTAGTAATTGTTATATACCTGATTAATAAGCAGCTTTCTCCATTATAGTATACATATGTATATATACATATATACACATACCGATATGTATCTTTATCTATCTATCGATATATATATATATATATATCTGGCGTAACCGTGTTATTCTGGAATCTGATGATCCTATTTTCATCAATGTATGAATTTACAATTGTGTTGTATGAAGCTGAGCATACATATTAAAACTAAAGCATATTTTCTTCCATACTGAAATTAATACTACTCGAAGAAGGTTTCGAAACAGCTGTGTTCGTATGGTTACGTGCTTAAATGAATATATGTTCACACCTTGTGCCTGCTGACTTAATGTTTATATATACTCTTCATGAAATAATTTCATCGATCGGGTTTTTGAATGTTACAGGAATATATTAGCAAAGGTTTCATAAAATTTTATCCTTTAGTAAAAAGTTATTCAATTTTAATTCACAAATCTTTATCAATTTTTGCGTGATATTAAAGGGACACTACTCTTATATGAAATAATTTTATAATAAATAGAATATGATTATTTGTGGCTTTGTCTCTATGATCAGTACTGAAGTCTGTAGTAAAGTTGTTCGGAAAAGGCAAATGCTACTTGTAATTATATTCTATTGAATATTAATTTAATTTGATTTATTTAGGATAAAGTCATTTTATTAAATTTGTATCCTCATTTTTTTTCATTATTTTAAAAATTCTTTAAATATATTCATTTGTAACTTTGTCTCTGAAGAGTACCGAAATTACAGTACGTACTTTATGTCCAAAAAAGGCAAAGTTGCAATGATTATCATCCATTTTTAATTTAATTTCTAAATGAAAATTAGTCAAATGATAAAATCAAAATTTTGTTTGAATTTTCTTGGAAATTTTTGAATTCAAAATGACCGCAAAAAATGGTAATTTTATATATTTTTAATTAAAATTTTACTATTACTGCAATGCCTGTAAAAACACTGGACTATCCAATAAAAAATGCGGACGCATAGTAACAATATTTTAAAGAATTAAACCTGGAAAAGTAGAGGACAAGGAAAAAACTCATTAAAATTCGGGCTTAAAATATTGCTGCTAATATCTAAATTTAAAATTTTTTTAATTAATTTATTTAGTACAAAAATAAAATTAAAATAAAAAAGAAAAGTGAAATTAATTGAATTTTTAAAAAAAACATGAAAAAGTACCTAAGAGGTATTTATATCTTAAACCTTAGATTACTTAATAAAAAACATATCTTTTTATAGGTTGTTGGGAAAATTTTATATAAGCATCTACATCAAGTGTATTTAGAAATATTGCAAATAGTTTTTATCTTAAATGATCAAATTAAAAAGATACAAAAAATAAATTTTTGCATTATTAATGTTACTAAATAATGCAAATAATAAAAAGTATTAATTCAAACACACTCGCACTCACATGTAAATATTCTAATAAAAAAATCAAGAATTTATAATTATATAATAAACTAAATTATAAAATTGTAAAAAAATTTAAAGTAAACTGAATTGACAATAGAATTTTTTTAAAATAAAAGTATATTTAATAATATACTGTAGAATTCAATTTCAAATTTTGAAATGGTAATGAATATTTTTTTTTTTAATTTAATTAATATACCGAAATACATATGATGAGGGTGTATGGTCTATTTTTTGTCATGCTAAATTATTTTTTTCAAATCATGGTTGAATAATACAAAAATATATAAATTTGAAATACTTGAAATGGTACGAAATCAGGACGTAAAAATGTTTAGCATGCCAAAAAATAGACCATTCACCCGTACTCACATGTATTTCCTATACAATCTATTAAAAAAATATATGCTTTTTATTAAATAAGTAATCTAACTTTTAAGATAAAAATAGGCGCTTTTTCATATTTTTTAAAATTCAATTAATTTCACTTTTCCTTTTGTATTTTAATTTCATTTTTTGTACTAAATGAATTAATAAAAAAACTTAAAACTCTAATTTTAGCAGCAATATTTTAAGCTCTATATTTTAATGAGTTTTTTTTTGTCCTCTACTTTTCCGGGTTTAATTCTTTAAAATATTGTTACTATGCGTCCGCATTTTTCATTTGCCAATATATATATATACATATATATGCATATATATAAAATTATTGCTATTTCGTCAGAGACATTTGTTGTTATAACAAAGAAGAACATTGAAGGAATGGTGCAGGCATCAGAGCGGTGATGGGAGGCAATGAGAATTAGTATAATGTAAGGGGAAGATAGTTAAATAGGAAAGGAGAACAAAAATGATAATTTGGAAGAGAAGGACTAATGTGAAGAGAAAGAAAGAATGATAGAGAGAAAGTAATAGAAAGACTAAAGGAGGCGAAGACATTTGATAGAAAAAGGGTGAAGAGGATGTCCGAAATTAAGGAAAGGACAGACATAAAAACATTAGTGTTTGTAATTGGGTCATCACACACGAAAATATTTGTATTGTTTTCATGTCCGACACTCTAAATATTGTGCTGAAATTTGATATAGACTACTTACGCACATGGTCAACATGAATCTTTAATATTTGGTCGTTTTTACTATCATGCATAGTGGGAGAATTGTATTGGAAAATAAATGAAAGATCAGCAGTAACTATGTTATGAGAAGGTTGAGAAAGCTTTGGTGAGCTTGGATATGCAATATAGAGAAAATAATAAAATGAAGTAGAGTTATTTAAAACCAAATAAAATTGAAGGCCGAATGTAATTTTAAATTAAATTAAAAGAATTTTAAAAATTAAACCATTAAACAGATTAAGGATTAAAATCCAAACTGAAATTTGAAACTTATAAAATTAAAATTAAAGTGATTAAAAGAATTTTTTAAAAATATGTATGAAAACTTAATAATATATTTTATCTAATTATAAATTTTTAATATATCTTTAAAAATTCATTTAATTCTTTAATTTTAATTTTATTATTTTTAAATGTTAGTTTTAAATTTTAATCCTTAATCTGTCTAATGGTTCAACCTTTAAAATTTCTTTAAATTTTATTTAAATTATATTTAGCCTTGTTATCTGACGGCGCTGCCATTCCTGTGGAGTTTATCTCGAATAGGTGGCTGTTCCCCGGGAGCACTGCCAGGCCGAGAACTTCCAGAAATGAACCATGGTAATCCCGAACTCGAAAGTCCTCAGATTAACCAATTTGCTCTCATCGACACCCAAGAACGTTGTAACTTTTGCCTGCTAATAATTCTCTACAGGACTATTAGGGTAGAATATCAACCGAAATCGTTACTCTACTATGAGAGGGACTTCTAGATATTAGGCACCCAGTCTTGGCTTTTGCTTACTCAAGACTGCAGCCTCAAGGAAGAGACAATTTGTGGAGAGACATACTCCACAAAAGGTCTTTGAATCACTGTAGGTGGTGCATTCTCAGTGCGTGTCTGCCCATCCGCAGCCTAGGCATAACCAAACTCCAAAGCAGAGAATACAAGTAACAGATGAACCGCCTATCTTGTAGAAAGCGTCTCTTCCAAAACAAACTGAATAACAAACGCTCTTACCTGACCAGAAGATAGTTGGAACAGAAAGGACAACCAAACAGGAAACAGTAACAGAAGTGATGTAAGAATTCGCTACCTCTGCCGACCTTTCAGTTACAGCTACTTTTATGCCAATCTATAAGTTAGACTAACTGCTCTGTCAAGCACCACTTCCTAATTCCCGTCCACATGGACGTTAAGACCAAACCAGACACCGAACAGGTTAACTTGTTTGTCGGTTCAGCGTCCCATGAACACCGTTTGATGCCGTAGACCTACTTCTCCAGCTACCCAACTACAAGCCTACTAACTTGTCCACATTTTTTTCTTTCATCGTCTCGTATTCCTTATCAATAGTGATGACAACTTCCATTTCTTTGGCATCTGACATGACAGTAACGTCGTTCGCATATGCAAATACGTTCTCTCGGGTTCCATTTCGAAAGGGATGCCCTTTAACTGTTCCAACTTCCGAAGCAGAGGGTAAAAGTCAGCACATACAGGAGAGACAAGAGTGCGGTGCGACACGGTTCCGAGAGGTGGTCGTTTACTTTGAAAACCAAGCACAGAAAAAAATATATATAGTCACGGAATTCAACATTTTTACATGATAAACTACCATGTACTATTGCTTCAATACTATAGCCATGACAGAAATGAATTTGCATAGGCTAAAACGAAAGTTCAGAGAAAAATATTTAGAAGACTAGAAAACTTAAGATGACAATGGCATTTCAAAAATGTTTATTGTTTAGCTCGAGAGCATTTTCTGTGGCTTTCATACAGACGTTATCTACTGAATTTCATAATTAAGATATAATTGAGGTATATTATTTTTATACGGTGGATCTCGGTATAGATAAAGCTTTAATTAATAGCAAGTAGAATATTTGTTTAAAAAATACCTACGATAGAAAATGGCCAAGGTTGTCTGTCATCTTAGACTCACATATTCTTCATATCAAAGCAACACTTTGAATTTTCTCCTGTTTAAAAAGCTTTCTTCCTACGAACGAGATCTATAAGATATTTGTCTTATAAAATTTTAGAAATTCCGAAAAATATGAAGTAAAATATTTTTTATAGATAAAACCATAAATAACAGCGTGTACAATATTATTCACAAATCAATAAGAAAATTAAGGCTAAGACGTCTCAATGTAATATAGTTGATAGAACTTTTAATAATAATAATTTAACATCTAAAAAAAATTTAAATGCTCTTCGAATTTCAACTGATAATACGCTATCAATGATTCGTATTAAGGAAAACAGGAAAATAAATACTATATGGTATGAGGTTCCTTTTTGCTTGCAAGTAAAATCGCCTGTGTCGAGAATATTTTCTATTTCCCAACGAATAATTTTCCACCTCTGCTTAAATGCAATCAAATTTTTAATGTCAAATGCTAAATTATCATACGCTACTATATCTCACTTCGCGTCTATTATAGCGACATCTAATCGCCGTAAGATAAATAATCAAAATATTGTTGCTGACAATAATAATACAGGTTTCAAATTTTGGTAAAAAGCCCACAATTTTGGTGGGAGGGCGACGTCGATCACATCGATCTCAATGTTAAACTGGTACTTCTTTTATCGACCCAGAAAGGATGAAAGCAAAGTCGACCCTGGCGGAATTTGATGCTAATAACACTTGTAAGAGGCTGAGGTGGGATTTTAACCCGAGTTCATAAACCTTCAACAGAAATGACTACCCAAAAAGATCCATGGGTTGGAAAGATGTCGCCTGAGTGATGCAAAGGTGTCATTCGCCAGGAGCAGGGAATCAGCAACAAATGGTCGAGAGAGCACTGTTACAGCGTAAGCCTCTATGCAACAGCTGCCGCTACTGCTGCTGCTGCCACTACTACTACTACTACTACTACTACTACTACTACTACTACTACTACTACTACTGCTGCTGCTGCTGCTGCTACTACTACTACTACTACTACTACTACTACTTCTACTACTATTTATAATAACGACGACGATGACAGTAATGACGATCATAATGAATAAAGATCTTAGCTGTTTACTAGACTACCCGTGACCCGTTGAGCCACCTGGAAAGTCTGAGTTTCCCAGCAATAGAGTTTTGCTTCGTGAGTTTTTCTTTTCTTTTCCAGGTTATTTCCCATGCTTTCAACGAATGCGATATCGAAATCGCGCGTAAACGGCTCCTTTCAATAGAAATGGAAAGATTTGGCTACTATTTCTTGCACGCCCTGCTACGACGTAACATGTATTTCGTGTCCTTTATCACAAATATCTGATACGTTGTAGCAGGGTGTGCTAGAAATAGCAGCCAACTCTTTGAAGCTGAGATACGTTAAATGCACTCCAAAAAGTTTTTGTAATGATATTCCCTTGGGGCGATCTTTCGCTTTGACTCTCAGAATTGTCGCTTTGACTCTCAAAACTTGCTTTGACTCTCAGAACTGTCATCCGGATCAGCTGGTTTTGTTCGCTAATTTCTTTAAAACTTTTTTATTGATTTACTTTTGTTTTAAAGTGAAAGATATATGGACGTGTATATGAAATGGACGTGTGTGAGAGAGGGAGAGAGAGAGAGAGAGAGTGCTGCTTACACATACATGAGAACACACACGTTCACTCACTATCTCATTCTTTCACACACACACACATATGCACACGTACATACAAAAACGATGTACGCATATGTATTGATGTATGTACGAACACATGACAACACACCCCTTCATTCACTATCTCTTTCTCTTTCTCTCCTTCACTCTCTTTTTCTCTCTCTCCTTTTCTCTCCCTCTCTTTATCTCTCTCTTTCACCCACACACTTCCATTTCATATACACGTACATACACCTTTCACTTTCTCCCCTCTTTCACTTTAAAACAAAAGTGAATAAATAAAAATTTTTACGGAAATTAACGAACTCCGAACGACAGTTCTGAGAGTCAAAGCGAAAGTTTGATGCCAAGGGAATTATTGACTGAGGAGAGTTAGTGAGATCGCGCGCTACTTTTGGATCAAGTATTTCTTAGAGGGCAAGTAGTCCAGCTTCACCGAGAGGAAAGCGCATTTTTATTTAAGAGCATAATTCTATTAAAGAACTTTTGCAATTAGTTTTGAATCAAGCTGAGTCACCAACGACGGAGTTTTGTTCTAGATATCTCATTGCGCGTTAGCCAAGGCAAATATCATTCATATCTTTGTGATTTGTTCAGTTATTAAGATCAATATCTGATAATTTAGATACAGCTAAAACATCCTCTTTTATAAAGCAACTAAGGATACTTTTATATTCACTGGATACGAATGTATGCAACATATGCAATCGAAAGTGTTCCGACTAAAACTTGACATTAAGAGCATTTACTTTCTTTAATATATAATGCAAGAAGAGCAGCATGTGCTTCGTCCCTTTGCTAATCATTATTTCATAGATCCTTTTTGCCCCGTCCACTTTTTCTACTTTAGCCTCTCACTGAAAATGAAGTACAAGGGCATCCCACAGTTCTATTATAACGTTAATTACATTTTCATACGACAACCATCTAGTTTGTGAAAGCTTTGGAATCTTGTTTTCTTTTGTGCCAACAACACTTTGTATCATATTGAAGTCATTCAGATGTTTGCCACTTCGAGAAAAGTAAGAAGTTAAGTCCTTTAAAAAAGACTCGTCATACGAAAGTTACACGTTCACTGCATGACTTGAACAAAGTGCAAACGAATGGCACACATCCTATTGTAAATACAGTCGGAATATCGTTTCTCAATAACTTTTGACACCCACTCTTGTTACCCATCAATGTTCAGCAATTATCGCTGGCAAATCCAAGTATGTTGCTCGTAGATACATCTTCTTTTGCGAGCGTGGACTTGACAGCATCGTACAAACCCTGAGACGAACCATTTTCTACAATTGCATCCAAATGAGCATCCTTGACATTAAGCGATTGTTCATAAAAAAAGGCAAACAACTATTGCTAAGATTTATGTCACTGAGATGTCCGTTCTCTCATCTATCAATACTGAAAACTTTTGTTTCTTGAGAATTTCCAAGATTTCATTTCGTTCATAATGTGCAATTCCGTCTTAAGTTGTTTTTTTTATCATTTGTTGATTTTTAGCTATTTCACTATTGGAAAAGGCCTTTTTACAAACTTCAGCTAAGTGATTTATATGGATGAAAGTTATGTGATGTTCGGCAACATAACCTGTTAGTAGCAGGTCTGCCTTAGCTACTTTTTCATTTAATATATCAGCTGGCTTTTTTTAACAATAAATGAATCTAATTTAATAGCAGATTTCGCACAATCAAAAGCTTTCTTGTGTTTGGCAGTGTTTTTGTGAGCTAACAGCATTGATTTGATTTGTTAGCATTTTTCATCACAACGTTGCAACAAACGCAGTAGCAGGTGTCAGGATTTTTATCATATTGCCGTAAAGAATCTTTAAGCTCAGCATCCTCCAGCCACGACTTCTTGAAATTTTGGGTGTGCCACTTCCTCTTTTGGGGCACACTATTGTCTGCCATTACATCGCAAAGGGTTACATAAAAACACTCACTCAAAATGTTGTCAAACAAATTTTAAATCGCGAGTAATAATCGAAGCGTAAACAGTCAAGTTGTCAACTGGAGCTGTCAGAATTTCAGACAAGTGTACAAGCGGCCACCAAAGCGTTGTAACTTGTAGTTGTCCGGTATGATACAAGTATAAATAAGTAATGAGGGCGTACGATCGATAATTACGTCACATACAATATTTGAATCGATAAATTCATTACGTGAAATTATTATGGATGATATATAGAAAGTTTACTAAGTATTAGAAGAGGTGAAACTTTGGTACATATCGCATACAAGGAGTATGACCGTATTCTCTTTAAAAGATACGTTTGCAGCCAAAGCTAATTTAAAACCCCAGATTTAATGTAAATTTAGAAATTAAAACCCATAAACCCATCATTGCTCCTAAAACCCCCGATCTTGGTGGAAAAACCCATCAGTGGCATCCCTGCTCAATACTGTTTTCTTTCTCCATCCTTCTCTAATTCCCTTTTCCTCCCACTCCCTCTTTCACCGTTTTCTATCTGTCTCTCTCTCCCCTCTTTCTCATTTTCTCTCTCTCGTTACTCACACGTAACTATCGTCCATCTTTCCGTTCCTCATGTGACCATCTTTCTTTTCCTGCACGAACGTTCAAAGAACTTAACATTTTTTCTCCCTCTCTCCTATCATTTCTCTTTTCAAAGAAAATATTTCTCCCAGCGTTCACTATTTTCCTTTCGTTCTGGTCAAACGACCCTCCATGTTTGTTTTCGTTCGGTTTCTTTGTATATCTCTACTGTCTTGTTTTTGTTCCCAGCTTTGACCCTCCATAAATCCTAAATTTTATTTTAGAATTTATGGGAGTAACTGTCTTTGAAGACTCACATTGTCGTTGAATGCTCGAAATAAGGTATAGATAGACAGCCAACAACTGCTGAAGAGTCATTTCTCTGTGTTTACTTGTCTTGTTTTCCATGTTTTCTCTCGCTGTTTGCGTATTTAACTCGTTTGTGTACGTATTTCATGTTGTTTACACAGTTGGTGACGTCCTGAAGCCATATATATATATATATATATATATATATATATATATATTATATATATATATATATATATATATATATATATATATGTATATATATATGTATAAAAATTATATATAAAAATACAAAATGGGACAAGAACGCAAAAAACACAAAGAGACGACACAAAAAACGGACGGGTCATTTGAAGCCTCTAATCTTCAGTCAGGAACCGGATCATCATAGCAAATTTCGGCTGATTAATATATATAATTTATTATTTAATTGAACGCCTCGCACCCATTTCCAAATCATCGAAGTATGCTGGTCAAGATTCCTCATACATTGTATATTCCGAATTTGGTGCCCTCTAACTTCCAACTGTTTGGTCCCAACATGTACAGTCTTCTGGGTCAAGGATTTGATGATAAAGATGAGCTGAAAGATGAGCTGTGGTGAAGTGAGTACAACAGTACACATCTGAGTTTTTTTCAAAGAGGATTCGAGGATTGAGGTCAACGATTGCTTCTGGTGGTGAATATTATGAGTAATACTTTTACGTACAGAAGAAGTTACTCTACCAACGCGTACAATTTGAACGACATATGCCAGTTAATAAAAAAATGTTAAGTTCACTTTTGTAAAAAAAATTAATGCAATCCTCTTATACATGCCCGCGTATTTGTATAAATGCATGTGTGCGTGTGTGTATGTATGTACATGAATCTGAGTAATTATGTGTGTGTGTGCGCGCGCGCGCGCTTCTATTTGTGCTGTGTCTGTCTCCCATCACCACTTGACAGCTGATGTTGATTTGTTTACGTCCCCAAAACTAACCGTTTGGCCTTTAGAACAAATACTACGCTTCAAACTCAAATAATTTCTGGGGGCGATCTGCTCGACTAAACCCTTCAAGGCAGTGCCCCAGCATGGCCTTAAATACGTAAATACCAGTTCGGGCATTTGTATAATACTCTACGCCTAAATTAGGTACTAGCTCTACCAGAATTTTCCTTATGTAAATAAATACATACCAGTTAGAGTATTTGTTCCATGGATTAACGTTTTTTTTTTTCAGTCTCTCCATGTATAGTTCATCTGTTGCACTGTTACAATCTCTTTAGTTGAGTGACGCTGGACTGCTTCAAGCCAACACTTTTTAGTTTGGCGCTATGGTGTGACCACAGCTGAGAGCAGTAGGCCAGGAATCTCAGAACAAAGTTCGTTCATAGGGTCAATATGACTTCTTGATGTCTCTTCTTGAAGGACCTTAATACCCATCCTGCCAGTTGTTTGCACTTTCTTGCTACATTGCCAACATTGCATGAGAGCATATGTAATGATGCATCATTACTCAAACTGATTTCTAAGTCTCTCATTGTCTGTGACTCTGGGATTGCCGTGCCTTCGGATCCTGTGCATTTGTAAGCTAATATCACAGTGCTTGAAATTTTCCAGCATTAAACTGCATGTTTTTTTCAGCCCACTTGTATATTGCAATCAGGTCCCACTGTAAGCTTGCGGCATCGTCTGCGTCCTTTATTGACTGTGATAATTTTGTATCATCGGCATAGCTAGTGACATTGATTGTTCAAGTGGCGATGCGCATGTCTAAGAGAACTATTATAAACTGTAAGGGCCTCAAGACAGTTTCTTTGGGGACGCCACTCAGAATTTGTGTTTCATCAGAGACGGCACCATTGGCTGCCACTGTCTGTCTTCTATCTCTTTGGAAGTTCTGCAGCTACTCTCCCAGCGTAGCAGCTATGTTAGGGTCACGCTGCATGTGACATATGCCATTATCTACCTTATGAAAGGCCTTTGCGTAGTCAAGACATATCACTTTGACGTTTGAATGGCCAAGCAGCTATTTCAAAACCCAGTTATAGAGTAGTGTGAAGCAGCGTCTTCCTGAACAGAAACAATGCTGTGTATCGTTCTGTAAATCATTTTCTTCTCGGAACATTACCAGTTTCGTTCTGACGATTTGTTTCATGATTTTACTGATATATGATGTCAGAGAGATTGGTCTGTTGTTTTTAGCTTCTACTCTGTTCCCACCTTTGTGGATAGCGCAGATAATACCTTCGTTTAGCTTTTTAGGAAACTTACTACTTGCAAAGAAACTCTGGAAAAGTATCCAAAGTGGTTTTGCTGAAGTCTGCTTACATGATTTCAGAAGAGTTGGGAACCATCGGTACCAGTTGCTGAGCTTACGTTTATTTCGTCTATGGCTGTTGTTACATTTGCCTCTTCAATGTCGATACGATCGATAGTTGTCGCTTAGATGTAATATTGAAGAATTCAGCCGGTTATTTTAGCTGTTTGTGTTTCAAGGGGTGGGGAAGTGAAGTTTTAAATTGTTCTCTGAGCGCTTCACTCACACTTTTCTTGGAATAACATTCCTATTTTGTACTGTACAGTGGCTGTTTTCTCTGCAAATTTATAGAAACCTTTAGAGTTTGTTTTTATGCTTTCCCCTGCTCTGTTCTCTTTCTCCCCCTCTCTCTCTCTCTCTCTCTCTCTCTCTCTCTCTCTCTCTCTCTCTCTCTCTCTCTCTCTCTCCCTTCTCTCTCTCTCTCTCTTTCACTCACTCTCTCTCTCTTTGCTCTTTCATTTTCATACGAACGTTTGATTTTGTTTTCAATTTCGAAGATTGTCCATCTTAAATTTGACCTCTCTCTATACTTCAGTTGAGACCTTTCATCTGTGTCTCTAGGATTTTCCTGGCTCTAGGTATTTTGTTTGTGGTTATGCTGATCTTTATCTTGTATTGTCGACATAAACTGAGTTTTAAGTCAATGTCTTGCATAAAAAGCATGTTGAACCAGTTTCGTTTGAAGACTGATTTCCATTTTGCTTTTTTGAAATTTAAGTTGGATATGACTTGAATCCTTCTGATAGGGTAGATGCCAGCGGTTCGCCAAGGATCATACATTTTTGGTTGAACTAAGCTGTTGTCTGGAAGTTCTCTTGGTGTCATTCTATTTTGGATAAGGTTCACGCTATTTTGAAGCAGAGATCCAAGATGTTGTTACACCTGGTTGGCTGGAGTATAATAAACAGCATATTACAAAGTTCAACTAATGATGCCTTATGCAATGACATGCCTGAAAAGATATGACCTTTAGGCCGTTTATCATTTGAGTGGCTGGAGTCACACCGAAGGAGTATGTTGATGTGTTAGTCCAGGTTTGTCAAAAATCTCTTCTATGTATCTGAGGCTATCCTCAAGTTTACCATCATAGTTCAAGACATTTGGTGGACGATATGTTGTGCATAGAAATGCATTAATTTGCTTTATATGTATTATTAAGGTGTCACAAACTGAGTTTGAGTGTGACAACAATACAAGGGTTATGACGTATTTGCGGATGTACATAGCGACTGTTTTTCATGGCTTTTTTCTCTTCTCTTTGTAGAAATACAACATACCCTGATTTGTGTATTTGAACATCGGTTATATCAGAGGTTAGGTGCGTTTCTATAAGTGCCGTGCATATTGCTTCATTATATGTTGCCAGCATTTTTAAATAGAGAATTTACCTCTATTACTGAGTTGTAGTAGTTCTCCAATGTTTAGTAGGAATGTGGATGCAATATCTGGGAAATGTTACTGATGTTAGTAGCGACCAGCCTGGGTCCATCATCTGTGGTAGTCTTGTGTACTGAAATGCATGGCTTTCATTTTACATCTTTTGCAGCCGTGTCCGTTTCTGTACTATACTCTGGGTCATACTCAAAAAAGCCTGCCGCTCGATAGCTGTGGTTCGCCGCGTCTCAGCATATTGCTTTTGAAGGGTGTAGAGGGTAAATGTTGATTCATTTTCTTATTCTTCTGAGACTTGTTTTTCCCTGTTGATGTACCATGAGCCTGCAGATCTATATTGGATAGCTAACCTCTACTGTGTTCTTGCTGGTTTTGCCTTAGGCGGTTACCCTGCTTGTTATTCCGATAAGGCTGAGGATGAGCGAAGCCGCAGTTTGTTCCTTTTTTACCATGCCAGCAGGTGCCATGTAGATAGAATTTACAGACAATCTGGGTTCTGTCAGTTTCTGTTCTTGTGTTTATTCTTTGCACTTTTTGATATATCGAGTCTTTGGTTTTGTTTTCAGTTTCGGGCTTTAGGACAACATCACTTTTCCTGACTGTTTCACCTATTTCTAGATCTCTTTTATTCACTACAGTTCTATTTTGGCTGTTATTATAGCTATTGCTGCGTTCGGTGCTGTTTTTAGGACGAGTGGTGTTTGTAGTCGCTGTTTTTTTTATTTTTTTTTTTTTGGTGTCGTCAGTTTCACTTTCATGAGTTTCAAAAAATGTGGGTTCTTTACTGACCTCTTCGTCTATTTCTTTCATAATGCTGCGTAGGAGGTCGAGATGTGACTTGACAAGAGCAGAGGAGTGTAAGAACTCCTGTTTTTCCCATTCAGCCTGTGCCATGGACCTATGGAAACTAGCTTTTTAGGACCGAAGCTATTAGGTCGTTCGGCAGTGGTCCTTCAGCCATGTTCCGCGTTTGAAGACAGAGACGAAGTTTCTCGATCTGCCAATTTCGACGCATCTTTTACATTTTATTAGCCTTAAACTGGATCAATACAAATTTACGGCTGTTGATGTCCATTTGTTGATATTTCGTAATGTAAAAAGGTGAGAAATATTAGTAACTAAAAGATTTGATAAGTGTAACGTTTGCAAACATAGCGGTTTACTAAGAAAAAAGAGAAGAAGGGGAGAGAGAGCGAGAGCGTTTACGAAAATACGGGGTAGAGACATCGTACAAAATAGGAGAACGTAGGGTTTATTGTTTATAAAGATAATTTAAAAGATTAGCAGTGGAAAACAAAAAGAAAATTTGCAACAAAGAAGGTGAGAATTTGTAGTGCTTACGAAAAGAGCAGAAAGGTAAAGTGATGTAGCTGTGTGATAAACAAAATTGAAACGTTTGACTTTTAAGAATTCAAATATTTAACTTCTAAAACTGAAATATTTAACTTTTAAGAATTTTCAATGGGAGAAGAAATAAACTGATGTAGTTGTGTGATAAGATTTGAGGAATTTATCTTTAAGAATTTTCAATGAGAGAAGAAAAATGTAGGTGTGTGATGTTTGCGGAGACAGAAAAAAGAACAAGTGTGATAAAGAACATTGTGTGATAAATAGAATTGAAATATTTAACTTAAGAATTCTCATTGAGGTGGTTATTTTTGGAAGAATTAAAAAGTTAAAAGAAACTCATCTTACCTTAACTTCTAGCGAAAGGAAGGGAAAAGAAACTTACTCTAACACTAAAATATAAACAAACGAGAATTACGAGTACTGGAAGCACTCCGTCGGTTACGACGACGAGGGTTCCGGTTGATCCGAATCAACGGAACAGCCTGCTCGTGAAATTAACGTGTAAGTGGCTGAGCACTCCACAGACACGTGTACCCTTAACGTAGTTCTCGGGGATATTCAGCGTGACACAGAGAGTGACAAGGCCGGCCCTTTGAAATACAAGTACAACAGAAACAGAAGTAAGTGAGAGAAAGTTGTGGTGAAAGGGTACAGCAGGATCACCACCATCCCCTGCCGGAGCCTCGTGGAGCTTTAGGTGTTTTCGCTCAATAAACACTCACAACGCCCGGTCTGGGAATCGAAACCGCGATCCTATGACCGCGAGTCCGCTGCCCTAACCACTGGGCCATTGCGCCTCCACATACGAGTACTATAGAAGCATGTGCTGGAGGAGGACAGTTTCCCCCCCTTTTTGCAATATTAATATTTAAAGACACCGGACAGAAGTTAGATACATGCCACTGGCCTCCCTGCGTTGTTTCATTATCTCATTTTAGATGCAATTATGCGAATTACATTTTCTCTATACTTTTGCGTATATGTCGACATATACGCAAAATTTTACGCCTTACTAAGGGTCCATGCAGTATCATGGGCCAAAAGAACTTTAAACTTCTTGCCTAATGCAAGCCCAGAGCAATCTCTTATCTCTTACACTATTTCAGTATTACGTGTCAAAAGTGAAACAATAACATTTCTCTATAGTTTCACTATGAATAATAAAACTATTAAAGTGAAACTATTATACATACATATTCGTCATCAACAATCTACCACTGCTACCAATAGCTATTGGGAATCCTTTCAGCCCTGCCTTAGATTCGAACCGGAATCTCAAAAACATTGTCCCCTTGCATTTCATTCTCATTTGCTTCCCACGACAGGAAAATAAAACTTTCTGCTAACGACATTGTGTGTGTGTGTGTGTGTGTGTGTGTGTGTGTGTGTGTGTGTGTGTGTGTGTGTGTGTGTGTGTGTGTGTGTGTGTGTGTGTGTGTGTGTGTGTGTTTGTGTGGTGTGTGTGTATTATGCACATACATAAAAATATGTTGTTGATCGTATCTAGTGGTCAATAATCTCGGGAATAACAACAATGTACATGAGTGGAAATAAAAGTTATTGCAAAAGGTATATCGTAATCTATCTGTATGAATGTGTATACGTGTGTGAAGACACATATTTATATATACATGCGAAGACGCACATACCTGTTCAAAAATGCGCACACATGCATATTAATATGTGAATGAAGCCACATATACCTCCAGCTACACATTTTAGCAATGTCCACACCCATACAACTTATAATGGAACAAAATGAGCTCTCGTAAACGTATAAATTAGCCTCAACAGTAGAAAAGCAATTTGAAGAAGCTAGTGTAACCTCCGTTCATTTTTAATATCATCCAATTTTTTCTGATCTACTCTGATTTACTTGCGGCGGAATTAGATTGGACTGAATCCAGTTTAATTCTTTTTTCTTCTTTTCTCTAACTTAATGAAACTGAATCTAATTTCACTTCATCCCATTTAATTTCTCATGTCTTATTCAATTTCATTCGAATTTAGTCTTAAATGTCACATATAATAATAATAATAATAATAATAATAATAATAATAATAATAATAATAATAATAATAATAATAATAATAATAATAATAATAATAAAAATAATAATAATAATAATAATAATAATAATAATAATAATAATAATAATAATAATAATAAATGCTCTGATGCAGTACCAGACAGTGGCTCTCATGGCTTCTGATCTTAACTGATTGGTAGTGTTATCATGTACATTTTTTGTCTTGTTATAAAAAATGGGCTACAGCAAATATTCTGCTCAATACCACAGATTTGCTTGTCAGTCGTTTGACCTTAACCAGTTGAGCATGTTCCTTAGTGGTTGACGATATGTGTATCTCTGATCACAAGCAGAAGTAGTGGGGGAGCATCATAGCCATGTGTCGAAAGGAATTCTTAGAGGTTTGGATAATTCCCCTTTGGAAATATTAGTGGTTCGTTCAACATCCTTAAACAACCCTTATTCAGGGATCTTTTGAGCAGGATGGGCTACTCGACCAAGACAATTCTAACTGGGGTCCTACCTGCAAGGTCATGCGCCGTTTATCTTGATATGAGATCACTATGTCGTGCACATATGGTTGTGATGCAAGTGCCTGGTGTACCCTTATCAGACGGGTAGTCATGATAGGTATACTGGGCTTCGTATATTTTACCCCAGTGTCACTTTGAAGACATGCACTGCTCTCTCACTCAATAATAATAATAATAATAATAATAATAATAATAATAATTCACACAAGGATCTTAGAAAAACTAGCCATGAACAAAGTAGCAACAATAATCATAAAATATATAAAACATTCCATGAATAAACGGCAGACAGTGTTACAGCTCCAGACAAAAGAGGGACTCATAAAAAGCAAAGCGATCCCCATTGGAAGACGAATATTCCATGAAGATACACTCTCTCCACTCCTTTTTCTGCTTGTCACTGACACTTTTATCTGACATGCTAAACAGAACTGGATGTGGATACAACTGTTACGGCAAAACAATCAGCCACCTCTTATATATGAAACTGTAAGCTACAAATGATAAACAGCTGGAAACATTAATACAAGCAGTACATGGATTTACCAAAAAAATAAACATGAAATTTGGCTTAGAAAAATATGCCAAAGCAACCTTGAAAAGAGGAAAACTAGTTAAGAGTAGCAACAACACACTAGATAAAGCAAATGAAGTAAGAGAATTAGACTGAAGCCAGACATACAAATACTTAGGAATCAATGAACTAGATACGATTAAACACACACAAATGAAAGTGAAGATCAGAAAAGAATACTATAGACGAGTTAGATTAGTACTGAAAACAGAGTTCAATGCGAAAAACAAGATTATAGGTATTAACAATCTAGTCGTCCCAGTTATAAGTTGCAGCTACAATATTCTTAACTGGACTCTAAATGAAAAATCAAAATAGACAGAAAACAAAACAAAATACTGATAGAATTAGGATGCACCACCCAAAATCTGACATAGAAAGTTATATATATATACAACGTACCGAAGGTGGTAGAAGCCTTATATAGTTAGAAAACTATTGCAAAATAACCACCACATAATTACAGAAATACCTACTTCAGAAGCAAGGAAAACTAATACAAATAGCCACAAATCACGAACAAAACAATAAACTGCTTTCAGTCTTTAATGGAGCTGATAAATACAAAATAGAAGTCGTAATACCTAACAACTGTGAAGGAAAAGAAGAAACAACAAAAGCTGTAGAACAACTGAAATCCAAACCAAAACTGGAACAGCAACGGATCATGAGAAAACGATGCCCTTTCATGGCAAATACTGGGTTAAACTAAACAGAAGAGAGATAGACAAAACAAAATCCCAACAATGGCAGAGCAACTCAGGACTCAAAGCAGAGACTGAAGGATTTTTAATTGCAGCACAAGACCAAAGCCTTCCCCACCAGAAATTACCAAAAACATGTAGTGCAAAGAATTACAAATAACTGCAGAATTTGCGGAGATGGACAAGAAACAATAAATCATATTGTCTCTGGCTACCCAGCCCTAGCTAAGAAGGAATATATTCACGACAGTGTTAGAATCTATATACACTGGACGCTATCCCAACAATATGGAATAACAACAGAAGAAAGATGGTATAGGCACACGCCAGAAACGGTCACAGAAAATGAGAAAGCAAGCAACCATACTATGGGATATGCCAATACACACAGAGAAATTAAGGCCAGTAGGCCAGATATAGTTGTCAGAGACACCCAAGAAATCGGTGTATCAATACCAACAGATGACAATGGTTCTCTAAAACAAAAACGGGGAAACTTTCAAAATACAAAGACCTGGAAACAGAGATAACTCGAATGTGGAGTCTAAAAACTAAAACAATTCCTATCATAGTAGGTGCATTAGGTACGATAAAAACATTCAGACAAATACATAACAAAAACACCAGGACTAACAAATATGTATACCATACAGAAAATTGCACTGCTAGGCACCGCACACATCCTACGTAAAACACTTTCAATACAGTGAAAATAAGAACACCACAACAAACTACAGCACATACCCAAAGT